>NW_027107174.1:651999-658055 GCF_000696795.3 Halyomorpha halys
GTTTTCTTTCCTTATGGCTGTTTAGGTCAATGGGGTCTCCCATAGAAAAAATAATAAAGATAAATATTGATATATAAAAAAATATATATATTTAGGCTTAGCTGGTTGGATGATAGCAGAGCTAGTAGATCTCTCCTCTAATTCCAATCGCTGACTCGGGAACCGACGTGAGAGTTAATTACTCAAAGAAATCTAGAAGACAAATCTTCGTGAAACATTGAGTAATAGTAAACTCATTCGCAAACAGATTTCAAAAGAATCAGCTTTTATCAATAGATATAAGTATTATCAATATTCAATATGTAATATAAATTAGAAATAAATGTATTTAATAGGATCTAATTTCTTCTTAAAATAATCTGTAGCTGGACTAGATAATGGACGGGTGTCCGAAACGTAGTCCGGGAGATAAAATAAAGCAGTTATGAAGTTATGTAGTGAGAGTTTTTTGTTTTTTTTTTTCCATGAAAATAAACTAAATAAGTGTAATATATTTTTAACTCAGTAAAAAAAAATATACCAATTTTGCTAGATTGTCTAAACAACATAACTTAATCAGACAAATTAATGAGATTTGTCCTTCGGTATTATAAGCTAAAACCTATTTCTTTACATTCCTACTTTGTTAATAAATCATATGAGTCTTTGACCTTTCATTTTTCTTCACGTGCCCGCAACCATTCATTTTATTTTAGGCGAAGTAGCTAATTGTGTAAATACCTTAGACAAATATGTATATAGAAGACATTTAATTGGATAAATATAGTAGGAGTCATATAGTCTAGCCTAGACCGCAGGTTTCCAGGTAAATATGATACATTTTGTATTACGGGCCTTTAATAGTAGAGGGGCTGTCACCACATACTCAGCTCGTTCTGTTTCGTTGAAATGGAGGCCACAGGGACTGAATTAAAAAACATCTCTGCCTGCAGTTGACAGTCGGTTTTTTATCCTAACTTCCTGCATATTTCAGCTTGCGCTCCTTAGAGATGTCACACATAGAAACCTAATTAACTGGAAAAGACATTAAAAGGGTATATGTGACTTTTTTTTTTTACATGAGTATCGAAAGATTTTTTTTACCCTATTCACCTTAGCCCTCGAAAGGTAAAGTTTCTTACCTAGGTAACGTTTCTTTGTCCCTTGGGACAATTCTTATTTTAAAACAATTATTTTACCTCTTGATCTAGTTAAAGTTGAGATAGAGTTGTATTAGGACAAATTTAAAGTTGTTCTACTGTTTTTTTAAAACTATAAAGTGCAAACAACAAAACCGTTTTTGAGAAAACTTACCTAGAGATTACCAAAATAGTTTTTTTTCTTTTTTTTTTAAATTATTTATTTATTGTAATTTACAACTGTACAAAATATTACAATAGGTAAATATGTACTATGTTTCAAATACACTTGAAAATCTTGGGAAGGAACCACCCATTGGTGGTACTTCAAACATTAATTTAAATTAGAAGGTTCCGTGACTATCTTCTTTTCAGACGCCTCGGAGGATTATCAGAGATTGTTAACGATGAAAGATTAAGAATTAATGGGTTAGGATAGTTAAGGAGTTTGGAATAAAAAGACGCATATCTGTTTTGGGTCAAATCTGCAACGAATGGGATGTTAAGGTCTTTATGAATGTGTTTATTTGTGACGTAATAAGGAGCATCAACGATTTTACGTAGGATTTTGGATTGTAACGATAGGATGCGGGAAGAATTTGATGGTTTGGTGGACCAAAATAGTAAAGAACACAACGTTTTGAGTGATGTGTTCTATAATAATAAATATATAACCCATTGTATGGTATGATTTCAGTAAAGATAAACTTATCTTCAAGAATAGGTACGATTACTTACAATTTTATAGTTGTTCTCCAAAAATAAATAGCATCGTTCTTTTTAAAGAACTACCAAATAGAATTCTATGAGAATTCTTTGTGTGATTCAAATAGATGAGATTATATGCATAGGTTACATAACAATGGCGCTGAGAACGTTTCCACTAGTTTAACGCAAAATACATCTAAAGGTTCTCTGATAATTAAAACTTTTAAATTAATTTTTTGACTGAACAGATTTAAGTGTAAATTTACCACTGTGAAGTAAGCCATCGATGTGAAAGATAATAATAATTCTTTTGAAGAATATTATCTGAAAACCAATCGAAGACAAAGGCAGCAGGTATTGGTTACATACAATGAATTATATAATAAATTTTGAATAATTTACTCAGTCTCAATACACTGTGTATTAGTTTTGAGTTATAAACTATAAATGAATAAGTTTCTAAAGAAAATAAAATTGTTCCTAGGAGATAAATAAGATTAGGACTGTTTATTATTATTTTATTTTTTTTTTTAATACAATAATTCGTTCCTGTTATAGGTTTGGTTTTCAGTTTTTGTTTCAATTTAATAAAAAAAATAGTAATTACAACTTGAATATATATTTATATATTTCTTTTTTCAAAATTAACTCTAATATTTCACTGATCAATATTTTTGGTTGAGCACCATTTTTATGAGAACCATTAAACATATTACTTTCTTTTTGATCCGAAATGAAGTATACTTTACACCATGCTAGTTCTCTGAGAATGAATATTTTTGTAATATATTTCGCAAAACTACGACAATTTTCGACGTATTCAACAAAATGGACAATGTTAAAAGATTCTGATGTGATATCTTATCTTAAATCACATCTTATAAAATTATAGTTTTGTTAAATTTATAAACGAATCTGCAAGCTACTCTTTTATGCACGTATGTTTTGGTTTACTAAGTAACATTATTTTTAAATGATTTTAGTTAAAAAAAACAAAACAAACGCGTTATTCTCACTTTTAGAACGATATATCTTTCTAATTTCTACAAAGCAAAATTATGTTGGTAACAATTTTTTCTTATATTAGTTATGTGGAAGGAATCAAAATTTCACATCTAGAACTCGGACACCGTTTAACCGGAATAGTTCTTTATAATTTTTTTTTTTTTTTTGATAGATGGATAGATTTATTTATTGATAGATATTACAATCTGCCACACAGTTGTGGGCAATAGGTAATAAGTTCTTTATAATTATAAAGTAATTCGTAATACTAGTTTTTGCTAATGTTATCGTTACTGACAAAAGATGGCAATTCCGAAATATTTTAAATTATTTTTCTTATTTTAGTAACGTTCTGTGACTAGATAAATCAAGCTCATTTCGTGGAGATAAAAAAAGAATCCTATCTTAGATCAGGTTGAGATATAATATATAAATATTTATGTAACATTCAATACTTTAGAAAAAGAGTATTTTTATAAATAGATTTAATTCAATTTTTAACTACTTGTATTACTTCGTTGTTTTGATCCTGCAGTACTCTTATCAGAATAGAAATACCAACATAAAAAAGGACTATAAAGCACAAAATAGTATACTATACGGTTAAAGAAGTGTATAAATCTGTTTACGATAGTGTTCTGAGTGGGGAGAAGATAGGAGTCACAATGGTAAAGTGGTGTGATTGAGGCTGCGGGAGCATGTTCGTGAGCCGTTTTATGCCGGGATATTTTCGGGGCGAGATAAGAGGCAGCTTGCCTTTACTGCCGTCGAGTAATGAGAACGTTTATGAAAATACCAGGCATAAAAAACCCACAACTTCCAGTGATATATGGCCGGGTCCAGTTTTCGGCCCACTCCTATTTTGTATAGAGGTTAAAAATAAAAAAAAGGACATAAAACTTTATAAGCCATGGCACATAGTATTACTACAGTCATCCTATTTTTATTTATTTTTTTTCATGAAAGCCATTACTAAGACCGTCATCATCATTCCTTGAAACTCGTGAGGTAGTTCAGTGAGTAATATATGTTAAGCAGATATTCGACTGAAGGCAGTACATTGTTTAGTTTATCAGCCCAGCTTTTTTTTTTTTTTTTTTTTTTTTTTTTAAATATTCCCAATTTAATTTTTAGCCTGCCTTCATTTTATAATGAATCATTCCTATATCTATGCCTTTAAACAAGAACTAATCATGTCATACATTTTCACTTGAAGGTAACAAGTGATTTAAAATCAAAATGGAATTGTGAACATAAAGAATTATCTGTAAGTAGATGGTCAGGGTTGCGGTCAAAAAATGAACAAATTTAAACTATTTTATTAACTATATAAACTATAACCGCAATCCTGACCATTTACTTATACTTAATTCTTTACGGTCAACTATATATACATATATGTAAAGAATTACCCATATTGGATTTTTGAATATTATGTATGTTTCTACAACGAATTTCTAAATTCCAATTTTCCCCCACTCCTACACATGAGAATAAAATAATTAACGAAACCCGATATACTAACCATGTATCACTTAGTTTTCATATGATGGGACCTATAACGGATCAGATATATTTTTCAAATACACGCATTATACTATTACTAGTACTAATATACTAATGCACATACTGCTAATGATATAATTAACATTATATTACTGTTACTAATAATATACACAAAATAATACTGTGAATAACAGTATTATTATAGGTCATGACAGATTTACTATATGGTTAAGAACAGTATTACTACACAAAATAATGCTGTTAATAATAGTATTCGGGGATTTTTTAGGTCTTGTCTTCTTAATGTTTTACTTATAGGTACTTTATTTCTTATATTTGCACAAATAATGTTTTCTGATTTCACATATTGTGTTTCCTTAGGCTTGTATGTATTATATATATGGTATATGTTGTTATATTAAATCATCAGTTTTTATTATTCACCACCTATCTTAACTATCCTTATTCACTTTTGTGATATTGCTTGCATGACAGATATCTGTAACTACAACATGAAAGATATAAATGGCCCTTATTTCCACCGTTATCATAAGTATCGTGAAGAATAAAAATGAATGTACATAATTAGTTCAATTAATTAATTAATTGTGTCCGACTCCTTTTTATATGTTTTTGGGATAACTAAAGAAATTATATTATTACTTGTAACACTTAACAGTTCAAAATAATTTATTAACTATGTTTTGGGGGCCATTGAACTTTTATGACTAAATTTGATGGAAGTGGTCATTAGAGACTCTGTCTTTAGCTCATAACTTATTCCCTTCCAGATACCTATAAATGAATTTAGGACTTTATTTATTTATTGCCTTTGAGAAACACGAGACCCGTTCGCCTCAGTATGCTCTAGTTTTGCCGCTAGTTCTTTAGCTTGAATATCCTTAATTTTATTTTATGTGTAAGTTAACGATTCTATCGATAGAGTATTTTTGTACGTACTGTTTTTTTTTTGTTTCTTTTGCATTAATTACGTCAAATAGGAAGAAGATAACTGTTAAGAAATTTTTTTTTTAAGAAATCATTGTTCTAGAAAATGATTTCGACAAGAATCATAATACAATTTCAGCTCGAAGGTTTCATTATGTTGAATATTATAAGCTGATTGATTGTTTATAGTGTGTAGTTAAGTACAGAAAATGTTACAAGAAATCAATACTTTATTGTATCAGAGGAAGGGAATGACGATTTCTGTACTCATTTTCACCTAAAGAGGAGGTTTCACCATGACGGTAATAGTGATAGTAAGTTTTCCGGGCATGCGAAAATAGTTAATAGTGCTACAAACTATCAAGTAAGTACTGGTAGTACGACAGTAAATGCTATCAAACGTTCATTGCGGCTCCGATAGCTTTCCTCATCGTGAAACCCCCGTTATAAGAACCATCTAGCAACTGCTCACATCACACAAATAACATCTTGAAGTGCCTAATTTCCTTATAATTATATTTTTTAATAAATCGAATAAAATTAATACAATAATAACAGCTATAAATATTTTACAATTTATGAAATGAACGTCTTATGATTAAAAACATAAAATTCGATGTATAGCTTTTATATCTCATTAGTTTAGATTGCAACTAATTTTTTTTAAACTATTTTTAACTGAATGGCTTTGAATCAAAGTATGACAAGTGCATTTCTTTTTTACTCAAACTTCAGTGTTAACAACTGTGAAGAATAAATGGGTTTAGGGAG
>NW_027107174.1:665016-678363 GCF_000696795.3 Halyomorpha halys
TGGTAAAAAATAGATTAGAAATCGGCATGAAAAGAAAATTTGAAGAAGTTTTTAATAAAAATCCAAAGTATTTAATATGTACTATTTGGATAGAAGTTGTTTACTTTGGCCCTTTCAGAAGTTTCAAAATTTAAATACACCAATTAATTCCTGTAGTGTGAAAAAAAGCTTCTCGTAATATAATTTTTATTTCAACAAAGTCGAAAACTTTTTTCGTCAAACACTTTTTTTTTTAAGACTATTTAAAAAACACATTTATTTGCAGTGTGAACAGATGTTTAATGTAAATTATGAATTTAATATTGTGTTAAGTAATTGTTTGTTATATGTCTGATAAATCGAGTCATTTTAGAGTTTCGTGTATTGAAAAACGCAAGTTAATGTACAGTAGAAATAAAATATATTCCACCTTCTTTTTTAAATAATATATTTAAATATTTGTCTATTTTAAATAAATAAAGAACCGAGCTCTGTTTATAATGCACAGATATATTTTTATTAAATTATTACATTTAAAGTAATGTACTTGTGTATTATAATGAACTACATTACAATGATTGAGTCCATCTCAGCAGTGCTTGTTACTAAAAATTTACAATATGTTTGCCAGATAAATTTATTTCATAACAAAGCTACATAAAGAATGCACTATTTGTAATTTTTAAGACTTTTTTTCATATATTAGTAAGCTGGCCGATTTACAGACTAGCGATTATATTATCTGTCATACATCGCCATATACAATAGTACTTTTGTACCTTATAAATTGTATCCTATGTATAAGAGCGTTCATAATGAATACATCAAGATGCACACATTCATGTATAATTTAGAAGACATTAGAGAACATTCATATCAATTTCATTAGTTTTTTTTTCATGCAAAATTATAATTTTTTATGGTATAACAAAAAAAAAAAGAAGAAAACTATATTTTTAAATTGTTTATTATTATGTAATATAATTGATTTTTTGTATGTATATATTTTCGAATTGTTTTTTTTTTTTGCATTTTTTATTTAATTATTTATAACTTACCTTACATATTATGTTTATCTTATTTATTTTTTTGAATTTTTGTAAATAGTTAACTAGTGTGTTGAATTGTGGCCAACTCTATTTGTATCGGGGCTATCCCTAAAGACAAATAAATAAATTATGATAAAATTTATTTCGCAAAGACAAACTTTCAACCGGTTTCGTTCAGCTAGGGAAGTTTGAGGCCCACCCGCTAGATCAGATAATTCGTTGTTAAAATTTATTCAATTCTTTTATTTTTAGGGCTTGTATTTTCGAAGGCTACTGACTATTTCTGATAGCTAATAAATGAAGCATTGGACTTCAATAGAGATCACGAACCAGTCTAGCAACATAGCAATTAGCAGCAGTTAACTAAAGGGTGTCCTAGAGTAGGTCATGGGAAAATTCACTAAATTTTCAATGGGCTTCACGTCGGTTGAGGGCTGACTGAATTGAAATGTTAGTTTCCTCATCCTTCATTAATGGGATACTATATTACAATTGACAGAGGGTATTCATTTGATGAGATGAAGTGATAAAACTAAAGAAATCCAACTTCAAATAATTTTTGGTAATTAATTCATGTTGCTAAGGCTGTCAAATGTACTTCATTTGATTTATTCTTCAGAACTAAAAATTAAAGTTAAATTCTCGTTACAGGTATTGAAATAATATCTAGCGCAACCTCTAGCCTCCCTCTCATTTTTCTGTTTCCCCTAAACATAACACAAATTTACAAATTGAAGATTAAGCAAATTATAATGGGCATTGTTGAACGGACTTTAAATCTATCTAGAGCATTGAGTTTTATTCTTAATAAATTTGGGGACACTGAAATTTTTTGCAAAAAACTTCTCCATGTCAGTACTCAATCGGTGGGATATTCCCACATCTATTTGTTTGCCTAGGAATTGAATTTTTGAAAACCATAGCATTCTAGGTACATTAAAAGCATATTTTTCCAGTAACTCAAATCTGATTGTCCTTCTATTTTTTTTATCTCATTTCAAATGTTGTCACCCTTCAAAAAATGGTAATTATTTCATAGAGGACATAATATTTTAGTGAACTTCACTCTATAGGGTCCACTTGTCGTTTAAGTCCATTGTTGTGGTTGTATGGACTATGACTATCAAACGTAACCTAAAAATTTCATTTTAAATTTTTAGTGTTAATTATAATTTCGTATTAATTTAAATAATATTTTAAACGTAATTAGCTACTAATACGTTACTGCGTAAATATGCAGTGAATTATATGGTTGAGTAAGCCTGTTTAGAATTTAATTTTAGTTTTTTACAACGATAAATTTAAAAATGAAACGTAAACATAACTAACTGACGGCAAGTCAGTATATTATATAATAATATAAATTGCATGTATATATTGGCTAGAGTTGTGAGGACTTGCATATTTTAAACTATTATAAATACATAATGAGAATTTCACTATAATAACAAAAATCTTCAATATTAACAAATAGTATATCCGTATGTACAATATATAAGTAAATACCAAATTACACATTTTAATTATATTAAATCTTTGTTTTTTGTTTTTTAGTCTTATAAAGTGCCGTCTAATATATAAAATATAATTAAAGGTTTTGAGGAGATGTTCAATTTTAGTTTTGGTTTAGTTCACTCTTTCACAACCAAAACTTTTCCCATTTCAATTTTTTTTTATTTGTTGTAAGCAATGTAACGTGCGTCATATATATTTGTGACCCCACACTTACCCATTTAACGTTCGATTTAAAATATATATATATGTCAAAACGGTTATTTATTTAAACTATGTTAATTTTTTTTATTAAAATTAAGTGCAGTCATTCAAAATAAGATTAAAAGTTTTGAGCTATTTTAGTTTTCGTAAAGTTTTACCGTCAAAACTTTTCCAATTTCAAATTTTTTTTGTTATTTGTTGTAAGAAATGCACGCACGTTGCATTGCTTACATATTTGTGTAATGTTTATCTAATTAACATTAATATCTATCCTATACATCATATTATATCCTTTATTCTATTAATACTAATTTTGGTGCATTATCAATAATAATAATAAAGTTTGATGATTAATTTTATGATAATGGGATTGAAATATTCTGTTAGAACATATTGACTGAGTATTTTAAGATCCTGATTTTAATATTTTATCTGCTTATTATTTACAGCTAGTCCCAATGAATTAATTCTATATACCCTCAATTACCTAGTATTCTATATACCCGCATTAGTACCTAATCGTCAGGGGCGAATCAAGATAAATGGTGTTCGTAAGCAGTAGGAAGCTGAAAACCACCGAAACCACCCATTCTGATTGGTAAAAATTTTGAGTCCTTATTTCACCTCTCCTCCAGGAAAGATATTAAATTTTATATTTTATTGATTATTTCATGTAAGGTGTTATGGATCTTTTTGGTTATTTTCAAAAACTGAGTGTATAAGTACAAGAGCCGGGGGAAAAAAAAGGCAGTTATCTCACCCCAATTTTTGATTACTTTAATGAAAACTAGGTATGATTACTAGTCAAAATTGATGAGTCTGCCAAGTATAGGTAGGGGAAATAAAAAATGGCGGCTGTTTCAAAACCTTAAAAAACACTAATTTTTCATCCGGAGCTCTATTCTTAAAAACTATAAACACTAGAAAATTTTATTGAACATTATTTAAAGAAGAATAAATTTGCTGAAATATTAGCCCTAACAGAACTATTCATGTCTAATAGTTCCCGATATATAGCTTTTTAAAAAGCAAAATTTCTTAAAAATCTACTGAAATATTAGTAGTAAATTAATTTATTTTGAGAAATCTATATCTCAGGAACTATGTGACGTACAGATGTCCATTAGCACTCAAATTAAAGCTAGTTTAATGGACTATACAGAAGTTTATGACCTTTACCTTCGTAGAAATAGTAGTTTTCATGATATTTGCTAAAATAAATTGGTTTACAGTTGTTTGGTCAATAAGTTTGATTTATGAAAAACTTCATTTCTGAAACGATTGGACGTACAGATGTCTTCCAGCGCTCAAATTAAAGCTAGTTGTTGTTGTCTGGGGCTTAAGGGCGCAAAACCCTGAGGTCATCAACGCCCATGCATTAAAGCTAGTTAAATTTACTACAAAATAGTTAATAATGTTTATCTTTGGTGGAGTAGTAGTTTTTATGATATTCGAAAAAAATAACCTCACAAAATGTTAATTTCTAGTTCGTATAAAATGTTCGATTTTTGAAAAAAAATTACTCTCCAGATCCGTAAGACGCACATACGTCTGCTAACACTCAAAATAAAGGAAATTTAAGTTAATATAAAGTAGTTTATGACACTGATCTTTGAAGGGATAGTAGTTTTTATGATATTGACATATGAATATGAATTTGGCAAATGAAATTTTGTCCGAATAACTATAAATCAATTTATTTTAGCAAATTCATGAAAACTATTACTCCCACGAAGATAAACTACTTTATAGTTCATTAAACTAGCTTTAATTTGAGTGCTAATAGACATCTGTATGTGACATACATAATAGACGTCAAATGGTTTCTGAGATATGAATTTTTCAAAATAAATTCACTAACTACTGATCTTTCAGTACGTCCCGTACAACATTTTTATGAAATGTTGCTTTTTAAAAAGCTATATTTCTAAAACTATTTGACGTAAATAACTCCATTAAGGCTCATATTTTAGCAAATTTACTCTTCTTTAAATGACTTTCTCTTAGGTTTTCTTGTGTTGTTCCTAATTTTTAAGATATAGAGCTCCGAATGAAAAATTATTTTTTTTTATTTCTTTGAAACAGTCGCCATTTTTTATTCCCCCTACCTATACTTGGCAAACTCATCAGCTTTGACTAGTAATTATACCAAGTTTTCATTAAAGTAATCAAAAATTGGAGAACTGTGAAGTGCTATGCTACACCTACGTGTCCGGATAGTTCGCTCACCGCTAATCCTCTAAAGCCCATCATTCAATTATTTAAATATTGATATATAATGTCTATAATAATATTCATTATTTAAATATTTACTAACATAAATAACTAGTCTGATGTTTAGACAGTAATAGTAAATACAATTAATTTTTGTTTATACACTTTGAAACCATTAGCCTATTAGCACTTAAATACGCTTTGACATAACAAACTAAAACTAATATTTTCGGGCAGCTTATACATATTGTACATAATCCATTAAAACAAAAACCAACAAATTCTTATATATTACTATCATTATCGTGTGCATGAAATGCTTGATGCTAAATAAATTTTCACAGACTGTGAATATGGTAAATTATAATGCATTTTTTCAAGTCCGTCTGGTTAATTAAAAACATTTCTTTTATGGTGGTAGGGTTGGTTGTCTCACCCAGAATTTTCATTTTATCTCTCTCCCTAGCCCTTTTTAAGAATGATAACTAGTGACTTAGTGGAATAGAACCGTAATTAAGGCAGTGCACTAAAGCACCGTTGAAGAGCTTTAACCATGTTTTATGGTCTATAAAATGTTGAGTCCCTATTAAATTCAGCCTTATTATAAATGATTTACATATGCTCCTTGCTAGCTGACATGTGGTTTGCATTATCTTGCCGTAAATTTACAAGTCTTTTTAAATTGGAAAGGTGTTGTTTTTCAAACACATTTATGTATTTTTAATTCGGGCTAGGAAGTTTGTAATCTTGCTTTATACAGTTTATAAGGAAATAAAGAGTTTTATTGCGAAAATAAGCTAAAGAGTAATAAATTTGATAATTTTTTTATTGTTAATACAACAATATTTATTGACAATAATATTTTATAGGTTTGAAATTATTTTAGACCTTACTAAAAATAATTCTCTTCAACAAAATCTTACTGACTTAGATGTCAAGGCATTGGAATCATGGAAATTGTAAAAAAAAAAATAGTATACTGAAAGAAATTCAATAAGCCTTGACTGACTTTGAATTAAGGATCATATCCTAGGACACCCAACAAATGTAAAATGGGTATCCGATCCTTCATTGCATTGGACGAAAAATATAGAGGTGGAGTATGATTCAAGCTTGATCTTCTTGCATAGCAGCTGGTCAATAAAAGGTGCTTACTATAAGTTGGAGTAAATTTTTAGAAAATAACTATAAATAAAAACACTATTTATAGCTATTTTCTAAAAATTAAGTAAAAATAATAATTATTGTTAAGTAAGCAATATCCACTCCTGTCAACTCCGTATGCAATATACAATTATTTTAATATCTTTTATCCATTACGAATAACCCAAGCAAATAAATATATAAAAAATCTAATAAATTTCAAAATATTGCGTCGTGAAGGTGTGGGATAAAAACAACTAAATACAATATTATGTTATTATATTATTATTAATATAAAATGCTTTAAAAAATTACTGTAATTAACTTTATTAAGGCAGAAAATTTTTTACATATAATGAATGTAAGATTTATATGACAAATTATCCCTTTGGGGTCAAAAATTGTACTCTGTACAATAATTAATAATTGCAAGCTAATACATAAGTTAAAATTACATCTGAAATTCAACATTTTTTTATATCCCTAGAAAAACACAAAAAAATACCTTTTTTAATTTTTTTTCATGAGTAAATATTCTTCTGAACTCTATTCTTTTACTATAACATGACTACATTTCATGGGAAGTTTTTGAGGTTTCAAATTGTTTGTATAGTGTTAATAGTAATAGGACACACTTCAAACTGTTGCTTTCTACTATAATGCTCAGAATATATTCTATCCTAATTATTAAAAAATTATAATAAAAATGTAATAATGTATACAATGTTTTTTTGTACATCAAAAATATATGTTATTTGTTAAAAAGAAATATATACACACAAAATGAAGGTCTCTATTTCATAAGATGTTGAATTATTTCAGATACTTCATCCTGAAAAGAAAAGAAGAGACTCGAACTGTATATATGTAATAGAGATATTAAAATGAAGGACTTTTCGCAAAATTACCAAATATAATTAATAGTTAATTTCAAAGCTTTAATCAATTTTAGACTAGCTGAAACATTTAAGTGAACTCTCAAGGCAAGAAAGAAATTATTTTAGCATAATAATCATCTCAGCGGTAATGTGCATCATCAAGTTAAAATCTAGGACATGCAGTCTCCGCCTCCAAGATAACGAAACGTGTAACCTGATGGAAGTTATTAATACGCCCAGATCACTGGAACCTGAAGCATTTTGTTATGAGATCTTATAGGGTACACGGCAAAACTTGCTCAATACTGATTTCAGCGATATGTATGTGTATTTATGCGGTGTATGTTACAGGATAAATGAGGAAGGAATTAAACAACATTGTAGTACAGAAAAATTTTACATACCCATCACAACCCGTATTCTCAGCCTGATTTTTTAAAAAAATTTCCAAAAAAAAATTATAAATATCCAACTTCCTCTACTCTAAATAAACATTTCTCAATTTCCATAACCATTTTCGGAATGGTATTCGCTATTATCATATTGGTAATAGTATTATACGTGGTGCTCCAGGAAAAATAATAGTAAATGACGGCGGGATAGTTCACCGAAAATGTAGTTCATTGCATTTAACCTCACTATCCAATCTCAATCCGTTGTCGAGATATGATTTTCAACTAACATTAACCAACCAAAAAAAACCATGTTTTTTCCCATAAAAATCTAAATAATTCAATTGTAATTGATTACTCAACGTTTTGCATTATTTCGGAATTTCGTATAAAATAATAAGAAATTTGTTGGAAAATATTGTTTTGCTAGGCGATCGAGGTGCTCAAAGTAAATAAGTAAAAAAAAATTAATATTTAGAAATCTTTGGTATAACCTCACGGAATGAATATTTGAGGTATAACCTTGGTGATTTAAAAAATGTTGCTCCTTTTAACCAGCAAGTCGAAAGTTGAAGCGCTAAAGTCAACTTTGCAATGCTAGTTAAATTTGAAGAAACATTTATACAACTTGGTTAAAAACATTAAGTACCTAGTACATTAACCTAGCTCGTTATTACATTTTTTCATAAAAATGTTTCTGTAGTGATTTAGTACGGCAAATACAGTGTTATTTTATTTTTTGCTCAACAGTTTTACTTTTTATTTAGGCTCTGAACCGATGGATAAACGTAGAGGAGTAGACCAAAACGTAGATGGGAGGATTGTGTTAAAATTGTTTTAGTAGGTTTGGGCTTGGAGGGGCGTTAATACTGAACAAATGTATGTATAGAACGATTGGTGGTACTTCAGGTTTCTAAGCCTTTATGCACATTTTATTATTATTATTGTTATTATTTAACTTCTCTATTTGGTGAGATGAAGGTAATAATGCTGTAATTAGAAAATGGTGTGAAATCAATAACTTACATTTCGTAATTTCCGTCGGTTTGAAGTATGTACGTGTTACATACTCAGCTTCCAAATCGTAAAAAGTTATAGCAAGAAACTTTTTAAGTAATACGATGGGTTCACTTTCTTTTTATTTTTTCCTATTCTTTTTAAGATTAATACTGTTCACTAATGTATTAGTTAGAAAAAGCATGTCGTCTTCTCATCTACAAAGATAGACATGCTTAGAAGTAAAGACTTCAAGTAGATATACCATTGATGTTTGTACCGAGGTAAAGGATAAGCATTGCAATTATTGATTTAATGTGTATATATTTGACTGTCACGTTTAAATTGATTACTGACTGTGTTTTTAGGTTGGAAATAAGTGTTCTTATCAATTTCCTCCAGCCGTGTGTAGAATCATTTTGGCAAAATGAAATAACTCGCCCGAAATTCAAACCTACGGAGATTACTAAATGAACAGCCGATTCAGTTCTTTTACTCCTTAAAAAATACATTAAAAATAAATTAAAATGATAATCTGTGCCGCAACGACCTATGACCAAGGACGTGGTTTGTTCATGATCTTGCTAAACCGCCAGATTTTTCCCTAATTAAGGGTACCACGGCTTTATAATATAATAGGCTGGGTGGACCACGGAGGATTCCCTAAAACCATAGGATAACTGAATAAAAATTTATCTGCCACAGCCGGATTCAAACCTGAGTGCTTGAAATTAACAGCACAGTGCCTTAAAACTCCCCCTTAAAAGTAAACAGTAAATAGATTTTTTAAACAGGTCTGGATACGAGACTGTAAAACCAAAAGAACAAACATTCCTAATACTAGAAATGTTATTAGTATCTTGTGTGATTTACTTCCTAACTTTAATATTTCTTGGAAATAAGCTAGCTTCACAAAGTTGGGTATTTCTTTGGAAAAGTGATGAAGTGAAGCAACTTTTATATGAATTACTTCGATTATTCATTACGTGAGATTATATAAAATATTTCTACTGAAGGAAGATAGTCCGGGTGGGGGTCAATAAAGGTATCAAAATAGTAAAAAAAAATATTTTTTATATTTTATTTAGTCCTGACGAAGTCCTCTAAAGTGGAGCGAAACGTCAGTTAACAATAAATAGTTTTCCTTTACTATGTTGATACCTTTATTGACCGCCAACCGAACTATCTTCCACAATTGCGGCCTTCAAACTGTCTTCTTTCAATAGGGGTATTCATGATATTTTGTTAAATGTATAATATTGTACCATGCTAAATATTATATGTATAGCATTGTGAGCAGCCCTATTTAAAGTCATATTAAATGGTAAATGCATAAGAGCTCCTAGAGGATTTTCTGAACAACTTGCTTAGTAACCTTTTCTTCCAAAACTTCATGTTATTGTTGACTTCTAAGTTTTGATTACAGTAATTTATTACGACATGCCTAAAATAAGTTAAAAGTGGACGTGTAAAAGTTTGGCTACTGATTTTTAAAAAAGTCTAAAACGCAAGATAAAACAAAAAAAAAATACAAACTACGAGTAAGTAACCTAATACGACAACAAATAAAATGATGACAAGCCCAGCTGGTCTGTTATATCATTTGAACATGTTAAAAGAAGGAAATATTTCTCCATTTAACATCAATTTTTCCATTTAACACACTTTAACATGTTAAACTAAAGATCATGAATAACCGTAATATAGAATATTTCCTTATTTACTTTGTTTTGGCTCTATGATCGTCTAACGAAGCAATATTTTCTAACGAATGTTTTGTCAACTTATTATTTATCGCAAATAACTCCGAAAATTGGGACAAAAGTTAATGAATCACTTAAAGTAGGGAATTCTTACCATTTACCAATATTTGATCCTGAAACTCCCTGATGTTAAAATACCAAAAAATTAAACATTGAATATAACCTGTATCCAATTTTTACTATGTCACTATGCCCTCTCTGTATCAATTGGCAACAATACGAGTTTCCTAACTCGAAATTCCTATCTCTTCTGGAAAAAATAAAATGTACTCAGCAAAATAATGTCGTTAAAAAAAAAGAAAGTATTTTTTACGTCTGGGATATCTATGGTTGAGCCAACATACACTTCAACATAGTCTATGTTGTGAAATTATCAATGATTATATTTTATAATTTTGTCAATATTTTCATTTTTTTTTATTGAAATTTACGACTGTATCAAAATCACAAATTACAATAGAAAAATATTGTATGATTTAAGGAATAATGGCTTGATAAAAACTCGTGGAGAATCTACCTATTGGTAACACTTCTATGATACGAGTACTTCTACTTTAGAAGATCTCAAGGGCATCTTCTTTTCAGATGCTAAGGAGGATTGTCAGGATTAAAAAAGGAAGGAAGGATAAAACAAGTGAGTTGGGTGGTTTGATATTTAGTCGATACTGAAGCGTACGTTTGGTAAAGTTACAAGTAGAAATCAAAGAAATCTTTAATTCACAAAACAACTTGTACCCCTTGCCTTCTCACCCCGTGAAATTTCTTATTCATATATAATATAATCTACTCATAATCTGTATAGAGATAACATAGCCTCCGATGAAGCTTTGATGAGTTTTCTGAAGATATTTAATATGATAGACTGTAGTACGTGCCAAGATTATATGATGCTAATCGCACGTTCGCAGGCAAGGCATTAATATTTCGAGGATATTAAAACATATATATTTTTTAATTGCCGGAGCCTTATTTTTTAAAATATTTCTGAAGTTATGGATACCGATAATTAATCTAATCAATTTGCTAATCAGCTACAAAATACTGGCTATTAAGAAATAAAAATACTTGGGCTGCTTCCAGTTAGGACTAGAAAAGAAAAAAAGAATTATGGTTTAGAAAAGAAATAATACAATCAAGAAGTTATGTAAGTATAATTTGGTTTTTCAGAACAGATCATGTAAAAAATATACAAGATATTTGTATATACTTGATCTAGTCTAAAAAATGTGGATACATATAAACATCATGAAGAAGAAAATAAGTATAATTGTATTAAAAAAATTAATCTGTACCACTACAACCTATGAAGGGACAGGTGTACTGTATATTTTAAGGAAGTATTGTTGCTGGACCAATGGTTGTATAAGGAGTTTATTTGGTCAGAATCACGCTCCGAATCAAGCTTTTCCCACGCTACCGATAACGGTTGTATAAAGTGGATGCAAGAAAAAAAAATCTATCACATTTAGCTTAAAATGTTTAATCATTACACCTTCCTGGTTTGTCTTCTCCAGAACCAGTGCCAAAATTTAATGGGGTGTCATACTTTAGGGAAATATTTGCGTACAATCAATGAAGAAATACTAACAGGGTGGCTAATCTCCAATTATTGTCGTAGAGATTCCTAAATACATACCATTTTGATTTATCTCTTTAGATAACCGGGAAGTTTTATATTAACGCAAGAAAGTTCTATGAAAAATTGCACAAGATATTTTAAAACTAATCCAGGTTTTAAAGTACAATAGGTTGTAACTTTTCTAATACTCCAATGCAGATGATTTTTGTAATGTCTGGTAAAAATTATTATTATTTTTAATGAGTAAATGTAATGTCCCAGGAGGTGTATAGATTGCAAGTTATCTAAAAAAATTATTATTTTTATTTATAAAAAATATTAAATTGTTAAACATTTAGAATTGATATTGGGGCTCCACTAAACCTTCGAATTCCTCTCGTATTCAATCCTTACAATCCAAAATCCTTCGCTAAATTCCCAATGCTCCTTACTTTGTCACAAATAAAATCATACATAAAGACCTTAATGTTCCATTAGATCTAGCCCGAACCAGATATCACTCCTTCCATTATAAACTCCCTAACTACTCAAACCTACTAGTTTCTAACCTTGCATTCTCTTTCATTCCTTACAATCCTTTGAGGTGCCTGAAAAGAAGATGGCCACGAGACCTGCTAATGTAAAACGTCATTAGAGTGCTGCCAATGGGTAGTTTCTCTACACGCCTGTAACACTCCAATTTAACCGAGATCAAATTTACTAAATGTATTATAATGTACAATGTGGTGTAGATAGTTGACCGTAGATTAATGATTGAAGTTTGTCGGGGGGTGCGGTCAGCTAAGAACAAAATAAATAAACAAAACCATATTTATTTATTTTATGCCGACGTTTCGACCTGAGTTTCAGGGTTTGAGTTTGCAAGTTTGAGTTGAGCAACTGGAGTTCCAGGCCTACCTTCTACGCCACAACCCCTGATGAAGACGTGAAACTCAGGTCGAAACGTTGGCATAAAATAAATAAATATGGTTTTGTTTATTTATGTTGTTCTTTGCTGACCGCACCCCCCGACAAACTTCTCCAATTATTATAATGTACAGTTGTAAATAGCAATAAATAAATATTTAATAAAAAAAAAAATTGATATTTATTCAAAACAAGCCTTGTTGCATATCAATAGCCTTAAAATAGTTAAAACATAATAGACTCATTGGTATTGTCATGACAATATTTGGGATAAGTATACGGGCGTACCAAGGATCAAAACTAGGGTGAGAGGCACGCCATAGTCAATCTGGTTATGACATTCCAGCACGGAAAAGGAAAATTAAACCAAAATTTTAAATATTTTATGTATAATTGTTGCTGTGTTTTATTAGTTATTACAATTAGTATTTGCTTGAAAAATGTTTTTATTAAATTAATTATTATTTTTATGGGTCTTTTGCCTTTCTCAATTAATGGTCTATCTAACAAAAAATTTTTTTTTTTCAAATTAAGCCGGTAGCGTCCAAACAAACTATTTAGATTAGTATAATAGAGTAGATAACATGGTAAAAAGAAGGAATCTAACTTCCTCATGTATATCTCTTAAAGTACACCATCTTTGGTTAAAAATGAAAATTGTATTTATATATTATATAAAAAGAACGAATCTAACTTCCTCATGTATATATCGTAAAGTACACCGTCTTTGGT
>NW_027107174.1:678768-696052 GCF_000696795.3 Halyomorpha halys
AATCTAACTTCCTCATGTATATATCGTAAAGTACACCGTCTTTGGTTAAAAATGAAAATTGTATTTATATATTATATAAAAAGAACGAATCTAACCATTTTTAGAAGAGTGTATTTTGAACTTTACATGGTCTGGAAAATGGTTTTTGGGTGGAACATGTACACTATCTATATGTTTTGAAAACCTTGCATATTCCTTTCACATATTTCAACTAATTAAATTTAGAAATAAAAATAAAAATTAATATAAGTTATAATTACAAATCAAACTTTTTTTTCTGATATAAAATAATTATAAAATTGTTTTGTGAATTTAAATGATGTCCATATTGGTATATATTGATGATACTATACCACAAATTACTAGTACTATACCGTAGAAATAAAAAGCCGGGAGGCAAGTCAAACTTTAACTAATGATGCTGATAATTTTTAATGCCCGGACATCAGGAAGCCATTAACTGACTGCATTCGCCATGTAAATGTTCCTCGTCTTCCAGGAATCATAGTGAATTGTTGAGTGCGTATTGGCCTCCCAGACCATTTTCGGTCATGTGAGCTAGTGACTATTTCATTAGAAATGTTTCCTCCTAACCGAGGACAAATTATAACCTACACTCAACAGGAGGCCGAGTCATTTCCAATGCCTTGGGTTAGGAATTAGTATTACATGGTTAGTGGAGTCAATAGATTCGATAAGTTATTCTGCCCCAAGTCTACTACTGTATTATTACCCATCCCACCGCCACTGCCCAGTTACCGGTAACAACAATCCTAAAATATGGATAATCTCTTCGCGGATTGGCTGAGGCTCTGACCAATTACTTTCGAGCTCCCTTCTCTCATGTCTCTAGACAAATCAATTTCGTACAATAACTCGATGATATATTACTTGTAGGCAGCCATAGATCATCACGAATTATTGTCAAATGTAATTTATGTTCAGAAATATTTTATTTTAATACATAAAATTTTAAAGGTATTTCATCAATTGAAATTGAAACCAAATGAAGAATGGGAGGGATCCAAGGTCGTTCAGGTTGTGAAAGGCTAATGAAACTAAAATTTCAAGAAAATCATATATAAGTATAGAAATGTTGTTTTAATTACAATTATTTTCTTTGGAATATTTTATAAGTTAGTATTTTATGTTATATTTAGTTTTTTTTTAATGAACAATTACTTGGGCCGTTGTTCGAACAATATTTTGTAAAGCAGAGACAAAATCTGTTCTTCAATTTTGACAATATTTCCAAATTACATAATATTTAATATATGGTAAATATCAAAATATTTTCATTTTTTTTTTTTAACAATAACACCTTTTCCCAAATTATTTAGGTGAAATATGTTTTCCAAAACTGACTTATTCTTTACAAGGTGGGGATCTAGATGGAAAAAAAAGTTGTAATTGTTAAAAAAAAAGATATATTTCACAAAAATAATGATGAAATAATCTAGAGACATCCTCTAATTTTATATCAAGTATATTATATTTCAATATTCTCAACACTTTTTTATAGTAATCACTTACATGATGTGAACATTTCCACTTGAGGGCAATGTTTTTTTGTCTAGCAAAGAACAATATCTATATGTGTAAAATACCAATTTCATAACTTAACAGATGTATAGGCGAAATTTCATACTAGAATTTTCACAGTTTAATGTAGGCTCTCAATGCTAGTATTTCTCAATGTGTTGGATTTTTAAATTATCGGGAAGTGGTGGGGTACCTACCCCTGACTACTCCATGGCGATGTCCTTGGCAATTATTTTCAATGTTTATGTCTCTCTGTGCTGTTCTGTATAATACTGTAAAACTTCTGCATAACGGACACCCACGGGCAAATATATTTTATACAGAGGTGCCTGTTAATAAGGGGTGAATATAACAAGGCAAAAACGAGATACTAGAATTACATTTACCTCGTCGCTTGAACTATGTTGCCACCTAGGTAGTGAAAAAAAAATATTTTTTTCTATTTAAAAAAAAAAAAAAACATCAATGCAACATTCTAATGAAATCACCTGAAAATCATTGTTTTATGATATACGTGTGTCATTTTTTATCTGATCTTTTTGGAAATGTCCTCGGAAAGATTTTTTTTTTTCGGCCTTATCAGGTTAACAGCTCGAGTAGCGATATGCATTTTATTTTTAATAACACTCTTCAGACTGGATAGAAAATAAATTAAGATCAAATAAGCAAGTATAACAATTAAATAATAAAAATAATTGGAAAGAGTGCTAAGCTGAAAAAATGAGAAGGAATTTACGATAAAAGAAAAAACAAAGCTTCCTTTTTATTTATTTTAAAACGGATTATAATTTTTAAATCACATACATTTCCTCAGATATTTTACATAAAAATTAATTTTTAATTAATGGCTAGAAACTTTTTAAAATATATTTTCCGCTAAGCATTGTTATTTCCTAAAGAAATCAGTAGTAGAAAAATTGTCCTGTGGCGGTCAAGAAAGGACAAACATAGAATTACTATTAATTTGAAAGCAATGTTTCATATCACATTCCACGGCTTCTTCAGGGCTAAATGAGACAAACAATGTAAAATATTTTAAGACTGTAGGCATATAAATACGAAGTAGTAAAAAGATGATATATAAAAAGGGAACGTAATAAAATAAAAAAATATATAAATATAAATTTAAAAAATACTGACTAAACTTATCAACTAAGTAAGCTGTAAACTAAGCGTACAATTAATAGAAAGAAAAAGAATGGAAGTAAATAAAATGTAAGCATGGTGCAATAAAAATTCAAGCGGATAGATAAGTAGAGGTAAGTGGATAATTAAAGGAATAATACCTGGTAATAAAAAACAAAAAAAAAAACACCTGCACCGTAATGACCCATGAAGGGATAGAGTACTTTGTAGTGCAAGGGGTACTTTGTAAGAAAGTACTGCTACTAGTCTAATAGTTGTACATGGAAATGATTTAATCAGAATTACGCTTGACCACCCGATTTTTACTCCCAAAGGGTACACACTGAATGAGGCTCCCGAATCCACAGCACTGACTCACGGCTACAGTGATTATTTCTTTCCTTCTGCGTAACTTTTTTTTTTTCTAACCTAAAAAGAAAATAATTATCAGCCACAGCCGAATTCGAACCAGAGTCCTTGTACTTAGTAGCAAAATGCCTTAGCTTTGAACTATCCACTCCCACAATGCAGGATAATAAAATAAAAATAATATAGATGCTCACCAAGAGTCTAGGAAGAAGTAAAGTGAGGATTTAAGGGGGAAAAGACTGGTAGTTTCCTTCGTTTATCCATTTACCTATATTTGTCCATCACTAGTTTCAATTCAAATTTCATATGATACGGAAGGAACTAAGTGAATCAAATGCACTTACTGTTCACTTTATTTGACGAAACCTTTATAAAATGGTCCATAAAGAGGAGATTCCACTACAGAGGGATGTCCTTTTAGAAGATTTTCTCGAAAACCGGATGGCACATTAATTTGAGCTCCTCTCTTATCATAATCTTATCACGCTTCATTTCACTTAATGAATTGAACATAGTATTATATGTAGTATAATATTTAAAGATCTATTACGATTAGTTTGGGAGGCTATGGAAGTAAATTGGTTTAGAGAGGCTTTCTGTCAAATAAATGGCTTTAGATTTAGTTCGTATTTCGCAACTTTCTATGATTCCGTACAATACAGAGCTATGAAGTGGGTGAATGTTTTCGAAAAAACGAACGAATGCAGGGATAGGGGGTAGGGGGTTAAAACAAGAGAGAGGGAACAAGATAAGGTTCTAGGGTGACAGTTGTGACAGGGATGGGGGGGGGAGGGGGGAGGGAAGAGGCTGAGATGTAATCTAGCGGTGACTGCCCATTGTGGCTGGATGCTGTACTCTACCTCGGGATAGCACCGCTCGTTTTTTGCTTCGCGTACCCTCGCAGGCTACAATAACTTATGCCAACTCCACAAGGACAGGTGGGCTCTATACCTGCCCTAGGGTCCCTCTCTCTCTTCTTCGCCTTTAATACTCTAATGACCATCTAATACTCCTCGATCTCCTATATATTTATATAATTTCCGTTAGCACTCCCCTACACGCAATTCCAATTTACAGTAGCAGTACGCTCCCGTCTTGTGTACCGTGAGGCTCCTGGGTCGACCTGAAACTGACAGAAAAACTATAATTTCCATCCGATTGCATGTGGTCCCTGAGGTATGTTTTGTAAAATAGTTACAGTATATAGGATGCTTATATTACTCTGGGCAGTTTCCGAAACAAAATTAACTAATTAAAATATAATTATAGTATTATATAGCTGAGTCTTTTAGGGGTATTCACGATCTTTAGTTTAACATTTTAAAGTGTGTAAAATGAAAAAAAAAAAAACTTATGTTAACCGGAGAAATATTTCCTTATGTTCTCATGTCAAAAATATAGAACATTTGACATGGTTCGAAACTCATTATAGGTCTGCTAAATGCAGAATGACGTCACACAGCAGACCAGCTGAACTTCACACCATTTTGTCTGTTGTCATTTTGATAGGTTAGCTGCTCCCTGTACGTGGTTGTGTGTCTTTGTCTTGGGCATTAGATAAAATAATTTTCTGATTATTCTGGAACCTTTTGAAAGGAAAGGTTATAAAATTATCCAGAAAAGCCGTTAGGAGATCCTCTGCATTTAACATATAATGAACTTTAAATTAGGCTATTCACAATCTTATATTCATATAATTTAGCATGTTAAAACTACTTACATTTAACACATCATAAATACTCCTATTGTATAAATTATTAAGGCAGCTGAGACAAAACTACGTTCGCCTGGAACGAAAACATAACGGGTCTTGCAAATTCTCCCTCTCCCCCCTGGCTTTTTCTTTTTTTTTTATTTGTTTAATATTATATTCTATCAAATATGTACAGACATTGGTGATCAGAGAGCACATTCACACCAAATTTAAATTGCATCCTAAAATAATTTCAGATCTCTGTAAATAAAATCAATAAATAATAACATGTGAACAATAAATAAATTATATGTACAAATACATGGGTTAAACTAACTATAATAAACAAAACATATGAAGAGTTTTCTATCAAAAAGATTAATACATCGAGTTCTCAAAACTAAAGATTTTTATGGCGAGTTAAAGTTCTACATCTAAAATTTATACCCATTGGTAGCACTCTAATGACGTTTTACATTAGCAGGTCTCGTGGCCATGTTCTTTTCAGGCGCCTCGAAGGATTGTCAGGAATGGAAGAGGAAGCAAAGTTAGAAACTAGTGGGTTTGGGTGGCTAGGGAGTTCATAATGGAAGGAGTGATATATGGTTTGGGCTAGATCGTTTACATGTGGAACATAAAGGTCTTTATGTATGATTTTATTTGTGAAAAAGTAAGGAGCAATCAGGATTTTATGAAGGATGTTGGATTGCAATGATTGGATACCAGAGGAATTCGAAGGTTTAGTGGAGCCCCAAAGCTCAACTCCGTATGTCCTGATTGGCCTTATTACAGTCATGTAGATCAGTCTTTTGTAATGAATTGGATGTTTCGACCGTTTGTCCAGTGATGCTGTAAAAGTCGAAATCGACGTGCAGTTTCCTGTCTTTTCAGTCTTGTGTGAGGATTCCAGGTTAGCCGTTTGTACAGATGGAGTCCAAAGTAGCGGATCTGTTCGACATGGGTAAGATCAACATTATTAAAGGAGACTGTAGCACAGTCGGTAGGTTTGCGACGAAGGGTAAAGGTGATTTGATGGGATTTTTTTGTATTTATTTTAATCCTCCAACTACGGCACCATTCTTCAGGGATTGCGCAATGGGGTTGGAGAGTTCGGGATGCAATTAAATTGTTATTATTGACTGCGAGCACACATGTGTCGTCAGCGTAAGTTGTGAGGATTGAAAAGCTTGGGATGCATCCAAAATTTTAATTATTCTTTTTCAAGGTAATTTTACAAATTCAACTACAACTATATAAATACAACTTATCTACCTGAGATGCTGCCATAATACTTTTTAAATAATGGCTTTCTGAAATCCATATTGGTATATTGATCTTCTCATATGTTTCTTAAGATGCAGAAAATGAAAATGCTATCGATTTTAAGATCACATGCTCGCGCATAAATTTATTAGAACTCTTCTTATTACTAAAGTGTTAGGGTCCATTAAGGCAAAATATGAAAATGCCATCGATTTTAAGATCGCGCATCTATTTTTTTTTTTTTTAAGTTTTCTTATTTTTAATATGTTAGGGTCCTTTTTTTATCTTTTAGGAGCTGTTGAAAAAGACAATACTATCGATTTTATGATCACACGCTTGCGTATCGATTTATTACAACTTTTCTGATTTCAAACATATTAGTGTCCTTTTGTATGTTTTCTAAGCTGTAGAAAACGAAAATGCTCTCGATTTTATTATCGCATGCTTAAAATATATAAAGAGACCTTAATATAAGAAGGAACCCTAAGAAAAGTTAAAATAAATCGATGCGCCATTTTAAAATTAATAGCATTATCATTTTCTGTCCCTCTTAAAACATATAAAGGGACGCTAATATGTGAGAAATCAGAAAAAATAAAATAAATCAATACGCGATCTTAAAATCAATACCATTTTTATAAATCTCCATCTACTAAAACATTCCAAGGGACCTTATTATTTTTGAAATCAGAAAAGGTAAAATAAATCGATATGCGATCTCAAAATCGATAGCATTTATATTTTCCACCTCTTAGAAAACATAAAAACCGACCCTAATCTGTCAGATATCAAAAAAGTGAAAATTAATCTATACACGATAAAAAAATAAATAAAGGTACTAGCATAGATCTGTAAGACAAAAATTGTTGTCCTTATAAAATTATACGAATACGAATGTATTTGGATGGTTAATCATATATATTTTTTTTCAAATAATTGATTATTCCTGCAAAAGATTGACGAATACAAAAGTATTCGAATTTTAATTGAATGATTGATTAAACGTGTAAATTTAAAAAAAATATAAATATCTTAACAATTAATTTTAGTATTTACTATAACATCCAGTTTATTATTTTAAAATCAAAATGCGTTATTCTAGTAAAATTAAGTAAAAATTTATGTTCTGCCTAGGAAACCCCAAACCAGGCCTTGCCCCCCAGCATGAGAATTGGGATCAGAAAGGCTGGATTGGGATTAGAGCACTCCTTCACCAGCCGCATCACTGGTATTGAGGGCCAGAGAAGATGGGCGCTAGAGCTACAGACACTCAAGATATGAGTAAAGAAATAGGGAATTAACAGAAATAAAAAAACCTGTTTACAATACCTCTTCGAGAAGGATTTTAACCATAGCTGGAGCTGAATAAGGATTGTTCTAGAGGAGTAAGACAAAGAGTTTTTAAGGAAGATATAGAATTTGGATGGAAATAGTTCAACAAAAAATCGTATGTGGAGGTCATGATGATCCTTGTTTATATAGTTATTGATTATTGCTCGACGGAGATGAGACTCAAAGGATTGAATGCGTTTGATTTTCGAAGGTTTTGCTGCCCTCGACTATTGAAGTCCGTAGGTTAAGATAGGTTTCGGTATACCCTTGTAAATCTCAATCGTAATATAGTAAGAAAATATGGTAACCATCAGGTTTAGAGTCAATAGGTTATTCCAATATACATTGGCATTTGCTTCCAATCATAGACTCTGCCCATTGCATCCACATTTAGTGATCATTGCCTGTGATTCACCAGCCTGAATGCTAGTTCAATATTGATGATTTTAGAATTTATTAGGTATCTGTTAAGTCTTAGAATAAAATTATTGAATTTCGTTTATGTTTTTAGACTAGCACCCACCACCCAGCTTCGAATACTATGTGCGGTATGAAAAAAGGTTCATATGCAGTTATTAATTTAAACACTGTTCAATACCAGGCTTCTACCCAAATCTGCAAAGCTACGCAGAATAACTTGGTTAAACCCGCTGATTGTTTATCGTTAACCCTTTTAGTTTTACGTTTACGTAAAGTTACGTTTTAATAAAGTTGGAGAGCTCTCATGTTCTAAGAAGGCAACACGCTATTCACAGATTACTACTTAACCTACATACCGTCGTTAAATTGCCGCAATTGAGTAAAAATGCGGCTTAGGAAATATTCAGAAAACTCTTTAGTAATGTATGATTGTATTTTGTGCGGTGATTGTGGAGGAAGGAGTGTGAGGGACCCTAACTGATCCCCAACACGCTAGCTTTCACCGTCTACTAATGACCTTTCACAAACCACTATCGTTGTCACATAATTAGCTCCAGATTAAATGGGCCTCGTGGAATTAAAGCCTTATTCCACAGCTCTGAGGCTTATTCTCCGACAAACAGGGTAAAAGATTTTTTATTTCTTTCCGCATTTCTACATATTAGCTGTATTTAATTAATATAACTTTAGGAGATGTAAATAAGGAATTAATTAGTTGATGTTGAAATAGTAACTTTTAATGCTAATGGAATTACCTTAGACGTAAAAAACTGCTAATTGTCAGTTATTTACTCTTTTAAGGCATTATTTATACAACAAATTATTGGAATAAGGAAATGTAGACTCCAATAACGGCCTTTTTGTGAACACCTAAATTGAAATAGTAATAAACTTGAATTTTAATGTCCCAAAGTTGAGGGTTTAAGTTTTTCCGTTATTTGCTGCCGTTAAGGTTCAAAAACAAGCAATGCATTCCCACGAGCAGGTTGTTCTTGCTGAAAGTACATCATTATAAAATATTTCTTAGCTTTTGATCACTTCCTAAGGCAGAGGGAATATGATTATCACTCAGAATAAAACTTTATAGGTCTCACTTGCTTTCCTTATTTATACTGTTACTCGCAATAATTTCGTCCTCAATTTAAGGAAATAAAATATTTACGAGAACAATTAGCTAGCGGTCTTTATATATAATGAAGTAGAAGCTCACAAGGAGTATCACAAAATAGTAGACAACTTTATTAATAGGCCACGTTTTGACCCACATTGCAGTTCTCCATTATTATTATGACATTGTTGACTTATGACTGGAGTGTATGGTTTTCGTATTATTAGTTAAACATTTTTTTTGTTTTGTTTTAATCTTTATTTATAGCATTTAGATTCTGAATTTTTGAGGGTTGTTACACAGTAACATTGTCCTTCAGCATTGTAAAAAAAAGTAATGTAAAATTCTGTCTCCTTAAATAATCTGAGTCTTCAGCCAAAAAAATTACAAACTACTAAAACACAGTTATTATTTTTTAAAAATATTTAATATTGGCATAAAAGATCGAATAGTTTTTTTAAATAAAATAATATTGAAGGAAGGACTATCTTCCTTCAATATTATTTGAAGTATATGGGTGGTGGTAAATGAAGGGACCTTAATAAAAGAAATTTTTTTATTGTTAACCTGAAATAAAACTATTTATTGTTAACCTAAAAGAAAACTATCTATTGGTAACCTGAAATAATTATTGTTAACCGTTTACTAATTCGATACCTTTAGTGATTGCCACCAGGACTATCTTCGTACAATTCACTTCATAGATCAACTATATTCTTCCAATAAAATAATATTATTTTTATGAAAAAATGTTTAGATTTAATTATGAAAGTCGTGCACTAAATTATACAGAAAAAAGTTCAATCAGTTTAGCATTGATTATTGTTTCACTAACACCATTATTCAGTATTTTTTAAATCAATTCATCCTATAAAAAAATAATGGAGTTTACAAATTGACTTAAAAATAATAAGATAAACTTAATTTGGCGGTCAATGAAATAACAATTATTGAAAATTAATTAGAAGATTTTTTTAAATTAGTGAACGAATTTATGGAATGAAGCCTAGATAAGTGACGTGAAACGTTGGTGTCTAATAAATAGTTTTTTTCTGAAATTTTGTGTACATTTTTTGAAAACCAACCGAACCAGCTACCTACAACCAATGAAGGTTTTCATTAATATTTCCTAAAAATGTTAACAATTTTTTTAAATTTATTTATTTAATACTAGATCGGCCTGGTGGGCCTTTCATGTTTAATGCAAGAGTTACTAAATATATAAAATGTTATAAATAAAACAAAAAATTAAGTTAAAATAAATGGGTTACAATAATAATTCTTAATAAAAGAAGAAAGTAAAGTTAATAATAAAAACAATGACATTTACGGATTTAACAGAATAAATAATTGACTTCTAATGGAAAAAAAGAAAGTAAATTTAAGAAAAAGATGAAGAGAAAAAAAAAGAATTTAAGATAAAATAAAACTTAGAACAAAAAAAATAGAACTGATAAATATAGAATTTATAACAGGATGTCATGCAGCAGCCTGGCCTTCAGTCTTCGGGTTGTGGTTGGGTTTCCCAAGTTGTAGGTCACTGCTTCTTTAACAGTAGGTGACTGGAAAAATTTTAACAAATTTGTTTAAAAAAAAAAAAGCTGCACAAAGAAAATAGATAAATGCAGTATGATATATCCTTCTCATAACAATGGTACAATTATTACTAGAAGTCAAAACGATGAGCTTATAGCTACAGGATAGTTTCTTTAAAATTACATCATTAAATTTATTATTTATAAAATTAATTAAATTAAGTAAACTTTTATCTATCATCGCGTATCAATATCCATATGAGTATGTATATTGATAATCTCGACAACTTGTCATAAAATTTTGACTATTTATGGAACGTGTTTTTCTAAGGTTTATATCACACCTTAGAATCCCTCATGGTGAAAAAAGGGCCGAGGACTTATTGTATATATTTTTATATTTGTACTTGATATTAATATTTTACCATAGGAGGGTACGAAAAAAAAAAGATTTATAATATAAAAACAATTATTTATAAAATAAAGCCTGTAATCAAACTACTTAATAATTAATATTTTCAATTTATGGTAATTATAATTATATCATGATGAATTCGGAAACGTAGTGAACAGTGATTGAAAAATTAATCAAAAATATGCATAAATTTGCTTTGGAGACCAATAAAGGATTTTCTGATCTTGTTTCTTTTTCCATAGTAATTCTTAAAAATAAGAAAACATTTTTTTTCCAATTGTTATTGAATTATGATTGTAATGGGGAAGTTGTTGGAGAAATAATAGTGCATTTTAATTTATATGACCTTTTGTGACGTTAAAATTATATTTACTCGACCATACTTTTTCTTTATCATTTATTCTTACATCATAACATCATTCTTATACATAAATATTGTGTTTTAAAAAAATACGAAGATATCTTTGTAGTTTCACTTATGTTCTATTACCTGCTAGCGTATAATAATATGTAATTAAACAGTAAAAATATGCATATAATGATTTTGTAAATAAATTAATTTATGTAAAGATGTTAAAATAAATAAATTTAATAATTTAATAAAGTAAAGATAAACTAACTCGTTCAAATTATAACATTGATTAAAGATGAGTAAACACGTCCGCCAGTAACTAAACTACACTGCTTGATGAGTTATTCCGAAAATACTTCATATAACGAGGAGGCCGAGGAGCTTCATCAACATTATTTGCTTTCCATGTAAGAGAATTGGACGGCCGTCAGGTAACGATGGGCAAGTGCAGCCGGAAATTACAAAGCCTGTAATCAGAAGGAGAGGAATCATCTGAAATTAGCCTTAGTCACTCCCTCTATTTAATCCTCTCTAAATCTATCTTATTCTGCTCTTCATGATTCATCTTGTAATGATTATTACTCTTATCGGAGTGTGATTGGCAATTAATAATTAAAAGAATACTTAAAATTTATAAAAAACAATGAAAATATTTTATTATTTTACCATACATGACCGTTTTTAATCTGATATTTGTTATTAAAATATATTAGAATAATCTTCATTATTTAATCTGTGGTTTTAACTTCAAAACAACATCAATTTTAGATATTTTTTTTAGAAGTTTAGTGTTCACGACAAATTACTTAAGGATGTAAGACCTGAAGTACTTAGGGCAATTGCATAAAAATTATTATTACTGTTATCTTTTAATTAATTAACTGCCATCTTTCATAATAATATAATAGTAAAATATAATAAATGAATAAAATTGTGAGATTTTAAGCATCCTAAATGCTTATAAGAACTAACTTCTAATATAGTTTATCATGAGCACGCTCTCACTATTTCCACTGGCCCTTAATAACATTAAGGCGGCTGGGAGAGAAGCGCTGTGATCTCTAGGAGCCCTGCTTAGCCATCCATAGGGGGGTGGCAAGGCTTGCCTAGGAGTTCCCCCTCAGAATGTAACTATTGTATAATGGGGTGAATGTGTATTCATTTTATGGTTACTTAAATTTAATTTTCTTTGTCTTGTAAAAAAAATTATTTAAAAAAAATTTTATTATTCGATCAGTTTTATTTTATTATATTTTAAATACAGATTCATATTTTAATTTATACCAATCTCGATAGTATTTTCTTTTAATTATAAATTTCTTATTAATATTAATTTATTTCCTTTTAATTCGGCGAGTACAATTTTATCATTTACATTTATTTTTATTTTTCAGATTTGTTTTTCTTTTGTTTCTCAATTTCTGTATGTATTGAATGAATGATATTTGAATAAAATTAATACTCTTAACTCTCTTCAATAAATTATTATATATATATTATTTGTAACGGACAGTTCATTAGAATATAAAATAGAATAAGTAGCAGAGATAAGAAGTAGCAAGGTTTTTTATTCGTTGAAAACGTTAAGTATTAAGGAAAATACATAATAAAATATAAGCATAATATATCTTCTTACCTCAAAATAACAGTTATTTGTTACTAAAAACGTCTTCACAACTCGAAATAACAAGAGACGTTTGGTCTTAATTCGTTCAGCCATTCTTAAAAAAGTGTGAAAGTAGTACTTCTCAAGGTGTTTAATCCATCGTTGGTTTTATAATTGGAATTGTAATAATCAGATTGTTATCAAAGGTTATTTTTATCAAAAGAAAAACAGTTCCGTTGAAATCTGTTTAACTATTTTTTCATAAATAGAAACCAGAGCAAATGGCAAAACGTAACGAAGAAACAAGAGTATCTAACTCTGTGTTAGATCTGACTCCAATTGATAATATTAGGTACTCTTGACTAGGAGGCCTAAACAATTCGAGTTCAAAATAGGTAAGGTAGTTGTTTAGGAGGTGCATAGATTGGATGAGACATACGGGTGCCAGCCATAAGTTCTCTGAGGATGGTAACCTCGTCCTACAGGCTACTATTCCTCTAGGTACGAAGGGGTATGTAAGGCCGGAGGGTAGCTAGCCGTCGGATTCTACGAAAGGATAAAGGTTAGAGGAAAGAAAAGGCGACCAGTGGAGAACAAGCTTGAAATAACAATCTTCATACCAAAAAATATGTTTGAAGAATATTCTGAATGTCTTATATAATGTCCCAAGAAGGTACTGTTTCAGCACGATTGGTGGAGTATTAATTCTACAAACAATACAAAGGCCGGTGAGGGGCACTACCTGTATGAACTAACTTTTTTGTGATTCGGTATATTCTTTTTGGTAAACTTTATTTATAAAATCAACATATTTACATGTTTATAAATGACATTATAAAATTATTTACATTTTACTGAATAAATTAACAGAATATATGACTACAGAAGAGTCTTGGAGAGTACCTGGTCGCTATAAGGGGATTTAGAACAATTATTTCATTTGTAAAATATTTGACATGTAGAAAATAAAATATTAGAGTTAATTGAACATATTAATTAAGATATACAAATAACTTAAATTACACAAAAATATGGTTATAAAAAAAAAATGATTGCACAAAATGGTGTGTGTCTAATAAACTATATATTACATCTTACTTCTGGATTATCTCTCTAGGAAGTCTGGTGAGTCAATTTTTTATAATTTTTTGAGGTTTATAATTACTTCCATCATTTTCAATAAGTTATTATTTATTCACTCATTAACATTGTACAACGTTTCGGGACACACCGTCCCATATTCATGTACTACAAAAACTATCTTTAACATGATAGAACATCACTTCTTGTAGTTTCAACATGTATTCTACTTCTATTTTTTTCTCCATATGGTTTTCCCTCATTTCCATATCCAGAGATAATCCAGATTAAAAGAAGATATGGAAATGAGGGAAAACCATATGGAGAAAAAAATAGAAGTAGAATACATGTTGAAACTACAAGAAGTGATGTTCTATCATGTTAAAGATAGTTTTTGTAGTACATGAATATGGGACGGTGTGTCCCGAAACGTTGTACAATGTTAATGAGTGAATAAATAATAACTTATTGAAAATGATGGAAGTAATTATAAACCTCAAAAAATTATAAAAAATTACATCTTACTTGTTTTTCTCGGCTTAAGAACATTTACAAATAATTTCATGAAAAACTACATATAAATGTAAAAATTGTAAAAAATGTATAATTGTACCGGACATGGCAACGACTGTTTACCCTGGTATATTAAAATAGAAGCCCCTAGAATGATTTTTATTTAAAATAGTTACTAATTTTTAATAAAATGTTAAGAAGGTACCATTTCGTAATTCTTCTTCCCATGTTTAGGAAGCCAGTTTTCCAATTTCTTTTTGCCCACTTAAAAATATAAAAAATTTCAAACCAAAATTTACATTGCACTTTACATGTATAACACAGCATAACATTTCTAAAATAAGTAGTGATTTCTAAAGATATTTCGATTAGAAAGCTGCAAGTAGAAACCATAGAAAACAAATATTACTAGCTAATTGCCAATTTCTACTATGAATTTGAAGGGAAAGTTAAATTTTAAAACTTTCTATGATTAAGGTTTTCTCGCTTTACAGCATTGTCAGCACTCAAATCGTAGACTGTTTGCCGATGTAAGGGATTTCTGCTTTTAGGATGTATCGGATCAAAAGAGTGTCCCTCTTTTTGTCCCTCTGACTTCGTTTTATAATCTGGTTCACTATCATAATCTCTGAAAAACGTACCCCATTTTGTCGGAAATTCCAGAGTTAAGTACTCCGGAAAAGAAGAAGAGAAGATTAGAAAATTTTAAACGCCATAAATGGTAGACCCACCAGATGAGACTCTCATAACCTAGCTTGAATCATAACTAAATTCCAATATTTGAGTTTTATAGATTTTAGGAAGGATGATCATATATATTATCCGCTAAATTTTATTTTCAGGAAATTATCCTTTTTCTATTGGTTAGGTACTTACCTATTTCTCAAGGTTAATATCTTGTTTGAGAGGAAAATATCTGCCTCGAGCCACATCGTTGTAATATAACTATGCCCAGAAAGGAGTTTATGCGAAAGCAGCAAACAGAATCTGATGTGATTAATACCGATCCCATTTTACACTAATCCTCAACTTTACTCTAAATATGTACTTAATTGGACCAGCCGTGATAGAAATATTAGTATATAGAAAAATCGTGAAAGCGGAATCTGATTAAATCGCTTATTTCACCTTAACATGGGTCAACTAGGTTCCGATCCACGCGATCCCTCTAAATTTTATTAAAATCGGATTAGTTGTTTGATCGATTATGCTCAATTTCAAATTTGACTGGAGATCGACTAACACAGAACAAATTTGTTTTTTGATAAAAGGCTGAATGCCCGTGAATATTTTCGATTCGTGAAGGCAAAGCTACCTAACTCCGGTGTGGAACCAGAAATATTAACAAGCTATGAAGTGTTTTTTAAATTATAAAATTCTTCCTCGTGTTTATTAGGTACGTTAAGAGCAATAATTAGTGATGTGTTTCTGTACGAAGGGGTAATCGTGAATTAGTATAGCTATAATGAGGAGAACTTTATCAAAAGTTAATATATCCTCGTCATTTAAATAGAACTTTTTCAAAAAATTAAATTTTACGTCTAAAAATATTTAAGTTTATATCGAAATTTAAATTTTCCTGTGTAAAATAGGTGTTAAAAATCAACACTTTTGATCAAAATTTAACTTTAGTTCCTGAAATGCTCCCATAATGATTTTTTAATATATTGTATATAGTTTGGGAAAAATGGCACTTGATAGACATTTCTCCTCGGATGCTGACATATAATTTCACATTGGTTATGTAATATTTTTTCGATTATTTTAAATTATATTTGAACAACAAATCAATAATTCATTTTTATTTTCAGGGAGCAAGGGGAGGAGCTAAGCCGAAGAAGTACAAAAGTTCTGGAGGCAGCTTCTCTGACAGTTCTGGCAGTGTTGTTCGACAGGTATCTGACGTTTTCATTCCGTTGACACAGTTTTGCCAGCATATAGCTTTCCATTCTAACTTCCTGTATTTTCCTTGTTGAATTTTATTATTTGTTTACTGTCTTGTTATTAATGATTATATTGACGATTTCATCGCGTACTCATATGCAAAACGTATTTTTAAGCAATATTAATAAAAAAAATTATAGTTGATTTGTCACTCTTGTCAAATTTATTTTCTTGTATATCGACGATTATAACAACATGTAATGTATTAATGTATACCTCAGAATATACAAGCCTTAAAGCAAATATATTCACAGAAAAAAATTTAATGGTAAAGCGGAAACCACTATTGATTATTTTGTTGACCTATAAGTACTAAAGTTACTTGAAATCTTTAATATGAAAGTACAAGGGAGGATTTTGTTCAAGTTTGAAATCCAACACATAATATGTGAATATAAAATATAAAATATTTTTTATACCAATATTCGAAAATCATCTACTCAAAACTAAAAAGATAAGAGCTCTAAAACAATCTCCAAGTAAGAAATATTTGAATACTGTGAATTGAATACAATAAAAAACGTGACAATAAAATCAATCCTTAAAATTTTGCTGGATCCAAAAACAAGGAATTGCTACCATGGAATTATAATTAGAAATAGAAATCAAGGGACGAAGATCAGTAAAAAGAAAATGCTATATTGCGCTATAGCCGAGGTGAGAAGGCTAAAAATATTTTGAGAAATTGATTCATATTAGGTAGAAACATTGATATTTTACGAATTGAAATAAATATGCATATACGTATGCCGGTCATACATGTGACCAATAATATAAATTGTATGTGTAGGTGGATCGATAGCTAGAACTAATACATAGGACATAATTATACTACTAATACTATTGATAGTACTACTACTACTACTACTACTACTACTACTACTAATAATAATAATAATAATAATAATAATACTGCAGTCACAGATGATATCCTATTAACGCGCATAGTTAATAAAACGGTTACTTATATTTCAATTTTTTTTCTAT
>NW_027107174.1:696102-702091 GCF_000696795.3 Halyomorpha halys
CCTTTCCAAGATTTTCAAGTGTATATGAAACATACTACATATTTACCTATTGTATTATTTTGTACAGTTGTAAATTACAATAAATAAATAATTAAAAAAAAACATTTACAACTGTATTTACATACAAATATCTAGTGAATGTGATTACAATGGTATGATACAAACACGTAGAGAAGCTATGCAGTGGTACCCATGATACTCTAATTACATTTCTACATTAGAAGATTTCAAGATCAAGCAAATCTTTTTAGGCTACTCCCAGAATTTTCAGGAATGGAAGAGGAAGCAAACTTAGAAACTAGTGGTTTGGGAGGTTACATTACATACTAAAAGCTTTATGGGTGATTTTATTTGAGACCAAATAAGGAGGAATTTTGGATTGTAAGAATAAGAAACGAGAGGAATTCGAAGGTTTAGTAGAGCCCTGAAACTCACCTTTCTAAGTCAAATAGGGCTTATTTTAGTCATGTGGATCTATCTTTTGTAATGGATTGGAAGTTTAAACCGTTTATCTTGTAAGTGTTGTAATTGCCAGAATCGACGTGTAGTTTCATCTTTTCAGTCTTGGGTGAGAATTCCAAGTTAGTAATAAGTCCAAATGTAGCGCAAGATAGCGGATTACAGTGGTAAGAGGAATATTATTAAAGGATACTGCAGGGCAGTCAGTAGGATTATGACGAAGGATGGGGGTAATTTATTAGCATTAATTCTCTAATTTCCAGGAGGATTCTGTCCCGATAGATCAGACTGTTGACCAGTTATTCTCTCGGAGGTAGGCAATGAAAAAGTGTTATGAGTATAACAGAGACATACAATTGCTATTCGTTGACTTCAAACAGGCATATGACAGTGTAGACAGAATAAGACTTTTGAAAGCTAGGCATTGGTAAAGGTAGGCATACCGAAAAACCTAGTCAGGCTGGTAAAAATGACACTAATGGAAACCTGCCGAGTTAAGCTTAGAATATCGCTGTACTAGGAATTTTCTGTGGAGAATGGCTTGAGATAGGGTGATCCTCTGGCTCATCTCCTTTTTATATAACTATTCGTTCAATCAGAACTAATCCAAGAGGAACCATTTCCAATCGAATGTCTCAATATTTAGAATATGCAGATGATGTAGTCATTGCCGCAATAACCCAAGCAACATTATAAGGAACATTCCAGGAATTCGAAGAAGCATCATTTTAATTAGGCCTCAATGGCCTGGAGGAAGGAAGATAAAATAGTACATGAAAAGTTCAAAAAAGAATAAGGGATACCACAGTTTCAGTTTTGTAAACCAGTTTAATTACTTGGGAGGCCTGGTTACAGTTGATAACAAAGTAGAGAGCGAAATAGAAGCCAGGGTAGCAGCAGGATGCTATTTCTCTCTACAAAAGGTATTAAGTTTACAGTTCTCTCTATAAGAATGAAAGTGGTAATTTACAAAACCATCGTAGGGCCAGTAATGATCTATGGGGTTGGAATATGGCCCTTGACAAGAAAAGTGGAACAGATGCTCAACTACTGGGAGAGGAAGATATTGAGAAGAATATGGGGAGGAGTCTCGGAGAATGAAATTTGGAGAAGAAGAAGGATTGGGGAGCTCATGAAACTGTTCAGGGAATTTAACATCATGGCTTTAGTGAAAAGAGCAAGAATATAATAAAGAGGACACGTTGAGAGGATGCCCTACGTAAGGATACCCAGATGGGAAACAGAAAAGAGGACGTCCTAGATAGCTGGCCGATGTGGAGGAGTGGAGGAGGATTTGAAGCTTTTAAATGTGGAAAGAGGTATAAAGCAAGAGACAGTATAGATTGGTTGGTTGTAGTGGAGGTGGCCGGTTCTTGTAGACCATAGTGCCATAATAATTTATAATTATAACAATTTTACAATCATATTGTTCTTGATAGTGACATATTGTATTATTTCTATTATGTATATACATACACACATTGAATATATTAAATTTTTAAAAAAATAATGAATCACCTCCTACAATGTGGAGGTAACTTTCATATTTAAGTTTTCGGAAAATGCGTAAAATTGTCTGAAAATTCAAAATTGTGATTTATGTGACAAAATAGCTTTTGAATAATTTCCTCAATTATTTCTAAACATAAGGTCAGTATTTCAGTCAAAATTATATCTTTGAGAGGATGTAATATTTAATTGTTTTTTTTTTCTTCAATTTTTTTTTTTGCCAGAAAATGGACATTCTATCTCCTTCCTGGAAAACAATTTATTACTTAAATAAATGAATAAATAATGGGAACACATTAAAGTGTATTATTTATTTAGAACAGTAAAACAGTGGGGTGATAATGGCCACAAGAATGACATCGGTCAAAACTCCCGGAAAATTAGCAATGCCAACTCCCTCCAACCTCCTATCACCCCACTCTATCAAAGCACTACTTTTCGCTGACAAGTACTAAAATTTAATTGTTTTTATAACACACGAAGTTTCTAATAAATTGGAGAAAGTAAAACTGTTGATAAAAAGTATACTTATGCTATATTTCTTATTGGAAAAATGAAGAAAGCATAACTTGGTAGTTCTCATCAATATACCAATTAATATAATTAATAACCAATTAATATATCGCATCAGCTATATTATAAATGTTAGTTTATACATTTATTTACCAATACATTTATATCATAAAGATGAAGATAAGTTTTATTATAATTATTTAGTCGTTATTGCAAAAAGCAATCATACTATGATCACAAATGTTTAATGTCTTTATGTAACGCATATTCTACAACCAATGAATATTCAACTTTTTTGTTTGATCACCTAGATATTTATTTAATACATTTTCTCAAATATTCTGCTTAATCTTGATAATGTCCAAGTATATCTAACTATTATTAGTTATTATGTCATGGGCGCATATGTGTTTGAAAAATAAGTTGGGTATAACAAATTACAACAACTAATTTTGTTTTCAGCTCTGTTGTATCAAATTAAATTATTTTGATATTTGTTAAATATGTTAAAAATTACAACCTCATCTGCTTAAAGTCAATAGATTCTATTATAAATCAGAAATAGTCACTTGCTCAAATGATAATGTCTTCAGAGTATCTTATATTTCTCCCATATCATAGAAATTAGTGAAAGAAATACCAATAATAGTCTGAAATTGAAATATTTTAAATAAAAATACACTTCACGTTGCATTGGCGTTTTATTAGACTAGAGTTATTATGATGCTTTAACTAATTTTTTTTTTTGTAATTAATATCATTATTGATTTAATATAAAAAATATAATGTTATGTGTTTAAGTTTATATAATATCAACTAAATTATTGTGATGGATTTAAATTATTTTTCCGTCACCTAACCAAAGATCTGAATAGAATACTGATGGCATTATTTTTAAAAATAATTTTATATATTAAAAACAATATTGTAAGAATAAGAAACGAGAGGAATTCGAAGGTTTAGTAGAGCCCTGAAACTCACCTTTCTAAGTCAAATAGGGCTTATTTTAGTCATGTGGATCTATCTTTTGTAATGGATTGGAAATAATAATATAATAATCATAAATTAATATAAAACGTTAATTAATATTTAATAGAATTATTCTAGATCACCAGGTGGACCCTATTCTCCTTGATGTTAAATTTTAATATGTAGTTTTATTTGTTAATAAAATTTCAATATGAACAAGATTTTAAATTCTATTAAAATTACTATTACTATTTAATTAAAAATTACTATTTAAATTTTTATTAATGTGAATAATATATGAAAAAAAACATTTCCAAATATATAATAACGATTATAAATTAATCAAGTTAGATTTTTCAACGGAAATTATCTGATCCCAATAAAGTTGAATTTTTAATCATTTTCATTTTAATTAATTTTAGTAGTTTTGAAAAAAACAAAACAATATAAAGGAGTTTTAACAGTATTCATACATTAAAACAAAAAGTTGAAATTAATTTTCCTAATTATTTTAAAAATTACCTCAATAAGAATTATACAAAACTATTTTTACGTTTTTGAAGTAACAAATTTACGTTTAATAACTATTTATAAGAATAAATGTACAGAAATTCAAACTGTAATATTCAGCAGTCATCCCTTTAAATCTAAATTCTTAATTTGTTTGAATTTTACCCGTAATAATTCATAAATTTATCACCATTTAATTTACTCATCGATTCTACGTAAGAATATAACGTAAGGCCGATACAAAAAAAAAATCGAAAATTTATCAACATAAATACCCCACTACTATTCTTTTCAACTTTAGAAAGAAAGCAGTTTCCTTCAAAAAGTAATTTTTGAGATTTCCGATTTACTTGTTAGAAATGTTGTAATGGGTGATATTACCGGTTATTGTTTTTACTAATCAGTGGAGTGTTATAAGTTGATGTTTTTAAAACTTTTTTTTTTTTAAAATAATATGAAAACCTAAGGTGACAGTAACCCCTTATTGTCTCCCAGGTCTGGGTGGAGGGATGATATTTAGTGGGATGGTATTTAGTAAAATTCTTTATAATGTTTTCTATTTAGCCATGATGAAGAAATGTCAGGTGGGTCAAAACGTAGATATTCATGGAATATTCTTTTTCTATTTTTGAGTACCTTTTTTTTGACCGCCATCCGGGCCATCCTATTCTCTAAATTATAAAACTAAAGAAGAGATTTTTGCAAATATTTTGGCTGGTAAAAAATCGCAAGAAGCTGTATAGTCCAAGAATACAACAAAGGAAACGAATTGAATGAAATAACTGAAAAAAAAATTAAAGTTTAACTAGAAGAAACTATAGTTAGATTTTAATATGCATGAATAACATATATCAATTTTCCTCCATTCAATTACTTGAAATCTGTAGTCGATTAAAACTATAATAAATCTTTTATAAAAACGTTGAAAATTTTGCTGGTTTTGCTCTTTATAGAAATGTATGCCCCGTGGTCCAAATGGCCTCCTAACTACTGTGTTAGTTTAATCGACAAATTAAAACGTATCAAAAATAAACTAGGAAGTAGGATAGCTTCAAGAAATGATTCAAGATTGAGCGGTTTATCACTAGTCTTTTTAGCGGAAACTGATGTATATAAATATTTGTATATAAATAAACTTTGAAGAAGTAATTCATGATTTTACTAATCAAAAATTAGCTAATCAAGGTATGTACCTCTTTTAAATGTGAATTAATTTTTTTTTTATCTTCTGTACTTTTTTAAAATTTAATAAATTATTAATTTTGAGAATCGTGTTTTTTGGTTTAAGAAGAGGCTGTTTTAATTATTATCAAATTTATAATAATCTGGAACTTCTCACTTGGTTAAATGTAAACCTATTTTGTAGTTTGTTAGGTATTTAACCACGAAAATTAAATTTATATAATATAGTGTTGTCGCTTTGGTCAGGGTATTTCCTCTTCTCAGAGTGAGATTTCGCTATGGATATTAGAGTGCAAAGAGTGAGTGACTAGCACTCGAATAGAGAGAAAATGGCTATGGCCTGCTTGCTAGGGCGAGTGCGTGTATCACGGAGGCCAGACCCAGACTCCAAACAAGCTGCCTTATTAAATGTAATTGAAGATGATTGCGCACAAAGGGGAAATTGCATGTGGTTAAATGGTAATACGGAGGGCTTGTAGAGTGACCGCCTCTAGGTCCTCTGTGTCTTGCATTAATATTCATTCCAGTCTTCCTTTGATAGTTCTTGTTCATTCCTCTGCTCTTCAAGATTTCTTCACACTGTCTTTATTCAATCTCATCCCAGCCAGCTTATGATTAGTAACACTCAATCATTATACATACCAAACCAAAATAGCCACTTCATTGAAATAAAAATGCCTGAAGAATCTTTTACAGTTATTAACTATATTTCAGTCCCTATGTAGAAAACAAATTGCACATTTAAACACGTAATTATATTATTTTGATTCTTAACCTTAGTTTTTTTAATATAAAAAAGGTCTGCTCTATAAACTTCGTCAATTCCTACCCCCAACATATTTCCTTA
>NW_027107174.1:702141-728475 GCF_000696795.3 Halyomorpha halys
ATATATTTGTTGCCCCTCTATAGTAAAACCTACAGAAGAGGCATATATTTTAGTAATTTGTGTATACACCATGTAAAAAGCATATTATATACATAAAATTTTAGTACAATATTATTTAGAGAGAGAGGGAGATAGATACAATATAAATACAATAAAAGAAGAATACAATATAAAATACAACTGAGAAGAAAAAGAAAATAACTTTTTTTTTATTATTATTATTTTATATATGTATATAATTCTGACTATAGAATTTTACCAACTTCATTAGTTCTGAAATTGTTAAAGCATTATCGATTGATAGAAATTAAAATATCGATTGTTCTTTCTGTAAGTCACATGTATTTATTTTTTTGAGAATGTTAATTATTTGACTGACCGTCTCGGCTAAATATAATGTTAGTATTTATCATTATACAATACCTAGTATAATACTGATATATTATAGACCGCATTTCATCTAATGAGATGAACCTATTTTATTTTAAGAACAATTCAATTAAATATTTAACTAATAACTAGTAAATACGAAAGTTTGTGTCAATATATTTATTGCTATTTATTTAAATCACTGAAGCAAACACAAATAAACAAACTCCAATTAAAATAAATCCAAGCTGATAATATGACAAAGTAAATTAGAGTAAAGAATGTCCGATAAATGTTCATAAACTGCGGAATATTCCTAGGGAAATGATGTTCGTAGCATTTCTGTTCAAATATCAGATTTCTTGCATAACACGTTGAACGACCTAGGGCCTATCCAGCATGGAGTAACCTTTAGATTACTACTGAAAGCTAGCATACCTTGAATTTTAATAAGAACTATTAACTTTGAAGACACTAAAACTAAAATCTCATAAGAGAGGTAATTTTTTTTTTTGTTACCAATTATCTCTGTTGACTCTGTCTTTCCTGGGAGATTTTTTTTTGCGGGTTTTGATCTTTAGAGGGGTTAAGCAAAGTTTGTGAGTACTACTCGAATTCAGAAGTAGCTGATGCGGCCAGGCAAAAAACATTAGCCGAAAAGTTATTTGTTACATCATAACCACTGGGAGGGGCTAATATCCAGTAGCTAGGAAGAATTAAATTTAAAATATACATTTTTTTTTTACTGCGAATTTTTTATTTATTTTTTTCAGCTTGTAATATAAGATAATAATTTTTAGTCAACTCTTTGAAAATGTTACTCTTCATTGCTTTTAATTGAGGTTTCAGCACTATATCTGAGTCTGTATATTTCCTTCTATATCAGCAAAAATAGTTACTTATAAATCTTTAATAATTAATTTGTATTTTTAAATGCTGAACGTCTGCAAGAGAGGAATTAGTAGAGTTTTTGTTGCTAATAATTAAATTGTCAATGTTCTCGTATTCAAATTACATACCTATTTTTCTTTTTTCAATATCTTGTGGGGTCTTAATCTTTATTTTAAAATAATGAGCTTCTAAATATTTCTTTTATTTTTTTATTTTCAATATGGATGACGTTTCTGAGTTATTTTTCATATTCTCTGAATCACTTGCTAGAAATTGATGTTGTTTTTTTTTCCACATATATTTATTATTATATTTTTTAACCTGTTTATTTGTATTTTAACTTATTTATTCATTTAATTATTTCTTTTCACTAACTCTTTGTTTTTTTAATCTGTTTAGTTGTTGTTGGTTTTTTAAAATGATCTACTGGTGTGACTATTAAAGCTTTTTTTTTTTTATGTTGCTGTAGGTTGTAGATCACTAGGAGATTAACTTGCCAAATCAATGGAACAGGATTGTCAAATGGAAAAAATTGTTTAATAGGGAAAAATAGTTATAATATATTGTATTTAGTGTATAAACGATTTTTGATTGTAAAAGGATAGGTTAGAAAAAAAAATTGTCCGATCATGGATTAATTGGTACGTTGTGTTCTATAACAACCCAATATATTCTGGAAGCATGGCTAAAGAAACTTCTTCTTTCTTTCACACTTTTTGGCTTATCATGCTAACTGTTCATAACATTTCGATTTTATGTCAATTTCTGTTGACCTTATAAAAAAAAAAATTGCATTTCATTCTTACCTACTCTTGATTGCCTAGGCCACTGTTCAAAAACCAGTCGACTAGTCTACTATTGTTATATAGAATAGTTGATACAATGTGATTAATAGTCTGGAATCTTCCAATGAAGGTTAGAAAAGTGTTAAATGCATTTTTTTCCCTTGAGGACAACTGGAGTAAGCATAAAATTGAAAGATAATTAGAAAAGATTACATAAAAAAGTAATAAGTGTGAAATAAATAATATAATAGTAAAGATAAGTAAAAAAAAAAGTTAATTTTTAGCGGCATGGTTCTTTGGAAGAATCTGAAAATGAATTAAAAATAAAAAAATATGAAATTGCTCGTTAATAAAAAATGAAAACTCAAGACCTCCAAAGAAATGGATTAAAAGAAAAATAATTAATTAAGTTTAATTCAAGATCAATGATAATTAAATTATTAGCAAAAAAATGGTAACCGAAAAGAACTGTGTTTCGGCAGTTCTTGTGTCTGACTTTGTTTTATTTTTAATTTTTTTAAAATTTATAAACAAATAATTTATTATATTATATAGCCGAAATGAATTAAAATTTGAAATTGATCTATATGAGTCAAAATAATACTAATTTTAATTAATTTTATGCTATATTAATTTATTCCTTAAAAACGTACAGCATTTAAAAATTCAATTTTTTATTTTATAGTAATAATACTTTTTATTTATTGATAGATATTACAATCTGTCACACAGTTGTGGGCAATAGGTAATTGTGATGAATGATCTCATACATACTAAAATAAAATAAAATAAATGAATAAAAAAAAAAACTCTTAAAATATATACAAACAGAAGAATAAACAAAATGAACATAATCAAACTATCTGTATGAAAAATAAATAAATAAAATAACATAATGATAAAATAATATAGTCTCTTCAAATTAGTTTTATGCTTCGAAATAATTTCTTTATATCTTCTTCTTAAATGGTGGAGGTCTCGGTCCCGTTTTTCCCATCCACGTGTTTTTCACTTATATTTATTACTTTACTTTTTGACTTGATATTTTTCTGTTACTTTTCTATTTCATGCCTATTCTTGTTGTCCTTGTAAAAAAAAATGATTACTTTTCACTCTTACCTAATTGTCAGGTTCTATCCTGCTAAACAACAACTTGTCAACTATTCCACTATTGTTATAAAAAATAATTGTTGGTTAATAGCCTAGAACCTGGTAATAAAGGTCAGAAGTGAGTGAAATGTGATCTTTTTTCGGAATAACAACTGGAATAGATATAAAACTGGAAGCTATTATGAAAAAGTGAAGTAATTTGTTGAAATAATTGTAGAATAAATAATGTAAAAATAAAGATTAGTGAAAAACATGTTAATTTTTAGTATGATCAGAGTATGGGAAAAAAACTCTCAAGTTTAAGAGTAAGAAATAATAAAGACAATTTTTGAAGTAAAAAATTGATCATTAAAAAACAAAAATTATCCAATAATGTAAATAAAATTAGTGTTGCATCTTACACTAAAAAGGTCCTGAGGATTTCTTTCTTTTACAATCTATGTTCGAAAAAGTATCATGACGAATAAAAATAGGTAGTTAAGAAATCATTAAATTATACTTTGACCCCATATATTTTGCGACCCCAAGTCATAAAAACTGTTTTACAGTATTTTACTCTAAGGCACTGATGCTCATTTTCAATGTACGTTACATTATTCGAAAGAAACTTTTTCCAGAATTAACAAATAACATTATGATTTGTGATATTAATTTTTAGAATCTCTCAACTCATATAATCTATACGGATCATTCCAGGTGCTCGTTTCATGGGTAATTAAGTTTTCATGTAATATAAACTAAAAAAAAGTAATAATAAATAAAATATTAGTGAAGATACTAGAAGGAAATTTTGGATTTGTCATCGCAGCGAAATAATTAAGTAAAGTCGTATGGGTGGACATCCCCGATATTGAATTTGTGTTTTATTGAAAGCTTGTTGGATTATAATATTGTAAGTATGAATAGAGTTGGAGAATAAGTGAATTTTAATGATTAACCAACCTTGAAGTTAATTAAACAATAACAAATACTTTAGCCCGTGCAATTAGCTGGCGGCCAATTAAGTTGGGGCGAGGAATACCACAATGCAAGCTTTTGCGAGGTCATTAATTAAAGTTTAATCAGTAATCTAATTATCTGATTAACCTGGCCATGGCCGTGGAAAATAATACTCACTCTCCTGCAGCTACAATAATGCAATAGGATTTAATGAACTGATCACAAAAGGAAAATCACTGGAAATTTAAACAAATAGATCCGGGTAACATGATTCTATATGATGTCGTTCTGAAAGTCCAACCAAAGCATTTAATAAAGGTCATAAATTTAATCATCTGTTACCTGAAATTCGAAGTAATTAGTTTAATTTTTTAGTCTTGTTTTTTAAAAATGAATAATTGGATTTATAGTGCAGTATATATGCTTTTCAAATATAAATATACTTATATATACATGAAAGGTAGTTGGAAGTAATTCCTACAGAAACGGAGTTTGAATTAATTTGTTCATTGCTGGTATCTTTTGCCACACTAGAAGTTAAGAAAAATCTTTTTTTTGATCAGCATATTTAAAAAAAAAACAATAAAATGTTGTGTGTGGTATCGTATATATAATCATGAAATAAATAGCTAGTATTAAAGCTTTTTTTATGATGATTTTGAAAAAATATAAAACAAAATATAGGCTGAAAAATCTTTAATAATGGGCAATTCCAGATTACTATAATCAAAATGCGTTTTTTAATTGTAATGCATGTGAGGAGTCAGTAAGAAGAGTTATAAAAATTGAAATTGCTGTGGCATTTTGTATGGAATACGAAGTACTATCGAATGGTGATATCGCACCCATTTATCTTATGTTGTATTTTAGGTAATATTTGTTTCATTAATTTTTAGTTAACATTTTAACTAGGAAAAATTTCTCCCTTTTTTTTTTTACAAAAAAATTGTTAATCTTTGTGGGAAATGGCGATTTATATCCAAATAATTTAAAAGGATGTAAACTTTTTTTTTTTTAAATTTCAAAATTTTAATGTTTCATTAAAACTAAAACATTAAACATTTCATTTTTGTAACTAAAATCATTATTCCCGTGAGCTATTCATTTGTATTATTAGGGATTAGTTCCAAACTAGAAAATAGATCCGAAACTGCTTCTGAAGATGTTAGTAAATACCTGCTGAATATGAATTCAGGGTTCTCTGAGGCGATGTGCAATAAAGAATAAAAGAAGTAATCAAATACTATACCTCGAGTTCTTGCATTTGATATCGATGCGAGATGATTACACACTTCATGTTTTTGTTTTTTTTAATTGAAAGATATGTTTTGAAGTTGGGCATTGCAGTTGTACATTACACACTTACAAGAGCTAATTAGTGTTATAAACAAAACCTAATTTTTTTTATGAATAAATTGTAATTACAGACTATGTAAATAGATTAGAAGAGTTAATTATTTATAATATATTTAATAAGAAGCAAAATTATGCTTAGTTAGTTTTTAGTCCATGTCCAAAACCTTTACACTTGACCATATGTTGTTGGCCGCAACACCAATAATAATTGTCATTTAAATCAATCTGGATTACAAAAGACTAATCTACATGACTATTTTAAGGCCTATCTGGACATACGAGGTTGAGCTTTGGGGCTCCACTAAACCATAAAATTCTTCCCGAATCCAATCCTTACAATCCAAAACCTTCGTAAAATCCTTAACGCTCCTTATTTTGTCACAAATCAAGTCATCCATCAGGACCTCAATATCCCATATACTGCCGATTTGGCTAGAACCAGATACCATTCCTTCCATGATAAACTTCCCAACCCCCCAAATCCACTTGTTTCTAATCTGGCTTCTCCATCATTACCTAATAATCCTCATACGCGTCTGAAAAGAAGATGGCCTCGAGATCTTCTCTAGAAATGTTATTGGAGTTATATCAATGGGTAATTATCCACATGTTGTATTATGTTACTATGTCACCTACATCAAATTTACTTGTATATATTTTTATACAGTTATAAATAACAATAAATAAATTGTAAAAAAAAAAAAAAAAAAATCAATCTGGTAGGTTAATGTCTTTCTTTTAAAGATCCCCTTTCTTTTGCATATGTGAGTGAAGATTTATTAACGCCTTGTAATAGTTATATAACGTGAAGAACATAAATTTTTTTTACCATTTTGCTATGTTTAACGTTTCTTGTTGTCATAATTTCTTATCATTGTCCTAAAAATCTTCGTTCATACCATGAACCATCAGTTACGATATTGGAAAACATCGAGAGAATCAGAGATATCGTAAACGACAATTTTATTTTACGAACTACAGATTTAGTAGTTTTACTCATTAGCATTTTCTGATTTTGACAAAACGGGATTCCGTAGATGAAGATTCAGGAGGATTCTTGAGTAGGTTATTACAAGGTTGTAAAACAGTTGATCTTAATCTGACTTGATGTTCACGTTTTTTAATATGATTTTAGTGCAAAAAAGTTGTTTGTGAAAAATATAGATCTAATGCTGTCGTCGACCCTATTTAGTTTTGATTTAGCGTTATTAAGTGAATGAACCCTACTTTTTAAAAAAAAAATATTATGAGTATTAAGTTGTTTTTATAGAGCCGTGAGAAACGAATTTTATGGTGGAAATATAAATAATAATTAATCTATGATAAAAAATATAGTAGGTTAATTAAAACCAATCTTAAGCCCCTCAGGTTTTTATTTTTTTTTTTACATATAAATAAAAAACAAGTTGATTCTGCCGTTAGACGTGTGTATAACGTATTTTACTTAACAATTAGCATACATAGTTTAAATTAGACGACTAAATGCGATAGAATATCGTGCAGTAACTTTTAATTAAACTGGAACAATTTATAAAACAAGGATATAACGATAGATCAAAAATGTACTATTTTTATGACTAAAACTAGTGAAAATAATAATTAATAATTATAATGAATAATTTGTATTAAATTATAATTATTCCAATCTAATAAACATTGCATTCATAGCACTTTTACTAGTGTCATGGTTTTATTTATAATTGTTGTTGTTGTTGATTTTTGCTTAAAGGCGTAAAACCCTCTGGTCATCAACGCCTATGGGATGATAAAAGTAAAAAAAAAAAAAATAAAAAAATAAAAAATAGAATAAAATAAAATAATTAAATAAATAAATAATACAAAAATAAAAAAAATATATAGAAATAATTAAAAAAAAAAATAAAAAATAAATAAATAAAAACACATAAAAATCGAAGAGGAGTTATAATTTATAAAGAAGGCGATGTGCTTTTAAAAATTCAAACACTCGTGCAATTTTAGCTTCCTCATCTGCGAGAGTTTCGGATAAATTTGGGGTCAGTCCTATCCTGTTTATTGTTGGCAAATAGTGAGTACACTCTTCGAAAATATGTCTAATCGTAAGAATGGACTGACAATATTTGCACGTTGGAGGTGGCAGTTTTGTGATCAGGTGAGAGTGCGTGAGGAGAGTATGACCTATTCTCAAGCGGGCCAGAGCAACCTCCTCCCTGCGGCTGTTGCGGTAGGATGTCGACCATGGTTTTACTGATCGTTTTATTTCTTTTAATTTACTGGGAGAGCTTTCATCCCACTTGGCCTGCCATTTTTCTAATATTTGTAGTTTAAGCGGTGTACTGAGTTCTGATGGGGTAAGAACGGCAGTCCCTCGGCCAGGGAGCGCGAGTGCCTCTCTGGCAGCTTTGTCTGCAAGCTCGTTACCAACAATGCCAATGTGGCTTGGAGCCCATATGAAAATAATGGATTTACCTTGCTGTGATAATTTTAGAAGGAAAGATTGAATTTATAATTGTTATGGTTTTATTTATAAATAATTATTCCTCAGCTCTGATTACCTTTATTTTTTTTAAGGTATAATTATAAACATAATATATTTTGTATTTATCATTATTATTATAACAATCAAGGACATGAATCGATGAAGGTTTTATGCGACATTTTATAGGAAGAGAGATTTTTGCTTTAAAAAATAGGTATTCTAAATATTCCTTCATACATGCTTCTAGGCATAGGGAAGCAGGAGGGAGCCGCGGGTCCCTGCTAGATTTTTGGGGCTCACGGAAAAAAATAATAAAGAAAACAGTGAACTTATTTGATAGATGATTTCATTCTGGTAACATGCTATAATTAGTAAGGTAACATTGTTGATTTGAAATCTTCACGTCGATTCTTCAGAAGAAATGGTAATATTCAATGAACGCAATTATTCATCATATACTTATCCCCAAAAAAATGGGGAACAAATGAATAAGAACTTTTTTTAGATTACATTATTCCTATTTGTGATTACATTATATATATCTCTGTGTGTGCGTGTGTAATGGGTTGAGCACTGTTGGAGAATCCTGCCTATGCCCATGCAAAAAACTATATTTAAGCTAAAAAAAGGTTTCTGAACCTAAATTCTATTGTAGTTTACAGAAATTAAAAAATGTACTTTCCAGAATAGAATAGTAATAAACAAACAAATTCAAATTTTCTCACGTCCATATGTTTACAATATAAAACCTCCGTCCGTTCCCATTATTAATTATAAATCATCCAAGCCCACTAGTTTCTAACCTTGCATCCACTTCCATTCCTGACAATCCTTCTTGGCTTCTAAAAAGAAGATAATCATGAGACCTGTTAATGTAAAAACTTCATTAGAGTGCTACTAATGGGTAATTTCTCTACACGCCTGTATAACTCCTTAATAACATGCATTAAATTTACTGAATATATAGTTATTACAGTTGTAAATTCTAATAAAGATAAAAAAAAAAGTTATAAAAATTGTAAACTGAATATTTTTTTTATTTATCAATATTTTTAGTGATAAACTGAATATAAATTTGAACAAAATGTCACCGATATAAGTGGCTGAAGAAACATTGAGTTACGCATTGCTGATTAAACCTCAATTCGGATTGATAAGCTTTAACATTACGGCATTATTTCTTAGATTACTTTATTTTTGTTTTGTAACAGTATATAATTAAATGTATTAGTTAACCTTTAATGCAATTCATGAGAACTGTTATTGTGTAAACATTACCGTTCTCAGACAAATAAGGCACAGTAGGTTGTCTAACAACTTCACGCAAGGTTTCCATATCACATGGTATGAAGCATGTCGTAATTGTAACTGCATTCCGATTTCGTGTCATGAATTTTCAATAAATTACACTTGTTTAGAAAGGTAACAATTCCCACTGAAAAATATCCATGACCTGACCCAGATTTTTTTTTTTACATTATACTCGTACAATTCCAAAAACAGAAATATCTCAGTTTATCTGATATTTGATATTTTCAAATTAAATGTAATTTTTATGAAAAGTAGGTAAACGATCACAGAGGAACGACACAATTACTACCACCATTCTTATTATATTTTCCGATACATCCTCGTGAAACCTAAATGTAGATTGTCAGTACTCTGTACTGACTTTGAATTCAGCTATAAAAACCATTTGTAGTAAGATCGTATGTTTTTCTTGACAGTTGAAATTTATATGCCATTGTGTTGGGTTATCTTACTCATGTCCTAAAGTGTTTGTGCCATTTGATCTCTCTTATACTTCATGCTAGTAGTTAAAGTAAATAATTCGTTTTATCTTATAGCTTGCCATTTTATCTCTCGTATGCTTCATGCTAGTAGTTAAAGTAAATAATTCGTTTTATCTTATTGCTAGTTTCAGTTATTTAATGAATTAAATTACAAAACCGGAACAGGTTGGGTAATAAAAAGAAAATTATTATGAAAAATAATCCCATAATGTTTAAAGCAATACTAATTAAGGATTCGCCTGCAATGTAAGAATTCACTCTTTGGTCGAAGTATATAGAAGAATGTGGAGTTTCATTCTGCATTCATTGATACCAACAACTAATTGCAAAAAAAGTGACTTACCCGGTTTTTTTTTTTTCTCCGACCATTCATATACTTTTTCTGTCTCTACAACTGGCTTAGTAGTGTCGAAACGTAAAATGTTTTTCAACAGATATAAAGTATGACGGAAATGATTTTTTTTTTTAATAAATACTTGTTTATTAGAGGGGACAGCTTGAATTTAGATGGTGAAAATAAAAACCTTTTAATTAGTATTTTAACCTCATTAGAAGTTTAACTCTTATTAAAATTCTTCTCTGAGCAGTATTTCAACACCGTAAGAGTAGAAAAAAAAATTAATTGAAATTTCTTACGCAACTATATAATTTACCTACAGTTTTGAAAAATGTAAGATAACTTATTTTTTCACCAGGAGAATATATTAAAACCTAAGATTAAACAATTTGTCTATTAAATTTAAAACAATACGGAATTGATTTTTAAATACTTGTATTTTTTGTATCAATTTTCTTTTTTTTTGAACATTTGACTTATAGACCTATGCTATGAAGTATTGTTTTTTTTTTAATGTTTAGCAAAAACTATGAGAAGTAGTATTTTAGTCCTTTTTAATGTTGTTAAATAATTCTACTTTTTTGGATTCTATAATGTTCTTTAATAATTTTACCCTTTGTAAATATTTTCACAGGATTATATTTGTTTATATCTTTTGTACTTCTATTAAGTGAAAAAATAATATTAAAAATTTAGAATGAGAAGATAGTTGACTGTGGATAATATATGTGAGAAGAAGATGGTTTGAGGGAGCGGTCAGGGAAGAACAAAAATAAGTAAACACTAACGTGTTTAACGTGGCCAGCGTTTCGGCCAGAATTTCTAGCCTTCATCAGAGCTAAGAGCAAAAAAAAAAAAAGATAATAACTGATGAATAAAAGAGCCTGATGAAGGCTAGATATTCTGGCCGAAATGTAGGCACTAATAAATAAATTATTATTATTATTAAATAAATATGTTATTACTTATTTGTGTTCTTCACTGACCGCACCCTCAATTATTTTCTCATAAAAGTTTTTTATTTATTATTTTTTTTTTTAGGATTTTAGTCATTTGGAGGAAACTACAGTAATTTTACTGGTGTAATACAAAAATATTGCTAGAATTAATCATATTGATCATTTTGATCAAAATAAAAAAAAAATCTATTTCAATGAAATATTTAAATTTAGTGCTTCAATTTTATTTAGCCTCTTTAAAAATTAAAATTAATTTAAATTACTGGACAAATAAAAAAAACTTAATTAACCATTACGACATAAATACAGGATAACTTATGCGGTGTTAACAACGTAATTTGGACTCAATCCCAGATTGATACTCTAGAAGATTTGAACTTTTGGTTCATAAATTTAATTAGTTTCAGGACCAATAGACTTCAAGATCATTTTGACGTCTTTTCTTTGAAACTTGAAGAGGCTCGAAATTAAATTTGGGACGGTCCACTAATAAACAACCGTACTTATCTTGATCGAATGCAAAAATATAATAGCCTACTTTTAGTTACGAACTAACGGATTGCAGCTGTGTTTCTGCTCCTCGTAAAAATTGGTATGTACTTGTCAAAGTTTTAAAAGGTCGGATGGAAATAAAAATAATGAAATATGATCCGGCCTGTCAGATAAACTTTAAAGGAAACCTTATCCTACAACTGACATAAGAAGAACTGTAAAAATTCTTATAGTACTATAAACGGTAGAACCAGCTATCGCCTTCATATAGCTAACGCTCCTGATAACGTCGGCAACGGCCTTTATAATTTTAATATCCATTTTAGCACACATTCTGAGACTAAGGTTGAAGTCGCTTAAGTAATTAAAATCGAGAGTTAGGCAGAAATCATTAAATAAGTAATTTAATTACATCTACAATCACATGTTTCAGTTGCACTATAAGTATACTAAGATAAAAATAACTTGTGATTACTAACATTTACACTGAAGCAGTTATAAGACACAATGATTGTAATAGTAATTGAGATCTCAATTCTTTTTTGATACTAAGTAATTGAAATTATTATTACAAAAATACTATTACTTCTTGATTCTTGGTATTATTAATTACAATTACATGTAACTCAACTCATATGTAAACATGTTTCTTATAAGCTGATTTCGGAAATAATACTACATTTTTCTTATGAAAAGTCCATGTAGGGATTTCATGTTAACTTTTCGGATTCCTAACATATTAGAGTATATTAATATTTATTCAGATGTGAATAAAATGAAAATGCTATGTATTTTTAAATGGTGCGTTGGAGTAATAGATGGATTTCTATCTATATGGATTTCTTAACTATATGGATTTCTGATGACTGAAATTGGTCGATATTTTGTTTGCGTATCGATTCATTTTAACTTTTTGTATTTCTACCTCAAACATATTCACTTGGCCAGTGCATTTTAGGGCGACAGGACATTTGAAAAAACGAAGACCTAGACGTGCATCTAATGTAAACTACTGCACGAAGGCTAGATGCAAAACTATGTATGAACTAGTTTGCAAGTCAGTTGGTATATATTATCAGATTATGCACTAGACAAGATGCAGTCTAGCCAGTCTCCACCTGACGGATTTGAGTACATCAATATCATAGATCAAGGCTGCACTTAGAGGCATGCAATTGAATAGTAAAGTGTTTTCCATAGATAAAATATTCATCCGGCTTCAAAACGAATTGTACATTAGTGCTTTTGGAGGTATATAATATCAACCAATAGCGTGACTAAAACTTAATTTTTTTTTTGAGTCACATGTATCGCAGAGTTATTTATTCATATTTTATTGGGTATAATAAACATCGAATTTATATGTATCAAATATGCGTATACAAACACATAGAATAAGCACCATATTACATGTGGATAGGATTTTTTCACGAAACTATATATTAATTAAAAAAAAAATAATAATACAGCGTTTATTATATGATATTTAATATCAACAAAAGTTTTAACTGAAACATTTTTACTTTGAAACACTATAATCTGCTTACTCATATATATTATTTAAAATTAAAAGTAATAATTTTTTTAATCAACCATCTTTAAAATTTTGAACAATTTTAGATGATGCATGGCTGGAATAAATCATTATCGCTTCTGAAAGATAAAACTTTCAGTTAATTTTTTTTATTTATTAGATTAAATCACATTTTAGCCGTTTCCTCACTTATTGGCCTTCAATTTGAGCTAAAATCATTTAATAGGGACACATAAATAATGAAATGCCTTTTAATAGTCACTGGAATGTTGTTCGCTATTATCTAATTAGAGAAAAGTATTTATCCATGTAGGTCAAAATATCACTTAGTAAGATTTTGTTCAGATTTAGTAGCATACTAGAAAATGCTAATCAAGCCCTTAATATTTTTACAATTAGCCAGGAAAAATCTGTACCACCAATGTTTTTTGTATAAAATAAATTGTATTAATTATATTGTATAAGTACTTTAAGTTGTACTAAATACAACGATTTATTGTGTTATAAATGACTAATTTCTTGTTTACGTCACCGTTCAAATTCCCTGTGAGTATTTTAACTGCAATTCTAAAAATACAATTTTTATATCTATAATTTAAACCTTTGCACTCGGCACCATTTCGGACATTACCTAGGAGCAACTAGATGTCACTGTTTCGCGAAAACATTATGTGATAAATTTTTTTTGTTGGTTTAATAGTTTGTTTCTTTTGTTGTCTATGAATTCAATTGTAAAAGTAAAATAATCTATGGGTTCTTTTATTTTACTTGGTATTTGGGGTCCGTGTTTGGTGGAGTAAGTCAAACTCGATTATTGGCGGAGAATCAATATATTCAGTAATGTCTTCCGACTCTTCATTTAAGGAAATACTTTATTTTACAGTACTTGTAACGCTATGACTATCTAGAAAAGTTCTTCGTTTTCTTGTTGCATGGATAAAATCATCATCACTATCATTACTATCATCTTCTGCTTGAGTAGTTATTTTGTTAAAACTCTCTGTATAAACGTCTATCTGAAACTCATCTGCACAAATGCTTACATTAATCACTGGTGTTTGATCATTCTTTAAAAAAAAACATTAAAAATATTGATTATAAAATGAAAGAAAGAATAAACAAATGGTTTGAAAATTATTAATTAATTAATTACGAAATCAGAACACTGTTTTATTACTTCTGAGAGATCTTTACTAATCGACGCTTCAATACGATGCGAGCTCATGTAAATTTCTTCTCTCAGAGTTCGGATTTCTTTATTATCTTATCACGTTTCTCTATATTATTGAACCATACTCCTGTCTCTTTGTTCCACTAATTCTACTAATTTATCATCGGATTATAATCCGTCATGAATACACTTCGCAGGTTTCTTTTTCAACGTAAAACCAGTTGATTTATTTATCATGTGTCTTGATATTTTTATGGTATTTTGATCTGTTTCTTTTGTTACTATTTTAATATAAAACTACAGAAAAAATGATTTTTTTTAAGTGTAGAGAAATAAGTTCATTCTCCGTAATCGTTAATAAACTTTCATGTCCACTCAGAGGAGACAACCGAATGATTTGCTAGACTTAAATTGTTCTCTAAGAGGGGGAACCCGAGTGCAAAGGGTACAGAATATGTAAATTTTACGATATTTAAAATATTTTGGTTATGGGATAAAAGCAATAAAATAAACATATAAAAAATGAAAGGTAATTCTAATGGGTCGAGTTAGCAAAAGTAAATTAGAGGACCCGAGCGGTCTCAAACAAGGGGTAATTCTTATTACCCAGCAGTCCCTAAGCAAAGAACAAGTCTTATCGCATTATTCGGACTGCCCGCCGGGACCGCTGTAGCTCTCTGTGGAAGTTGGGTGCTACGGCACCGCCCTGCCGCTCAACAAATTGCTTTCAGAGTAATGGGGCATGATTCATTTAATGCATGCTTTGTTTTCGCATATACCGAGCCAAGTAAAGAGCTACTTCTCCCCATTAATTCTTTGGTAGAAATATGGATTTTTTATTCATTTTTGATCTTCTTGATTCAATAATTTTTTTCAAATATTTTCAATCTTTAGTAGGGGTGTTCATGATCTTTGGTTTAACATGTTAAAGCGTGTTAAATGGAAAAACTCATGTTAAATCGAAAAAAAATTGCCTTATTTTACCGTGGTAAAACAAAATAACATTTAACATGGCTGAGAGTCTGTTACTTGGTCTGTTAAATGGAGAATGACGTCACACAATAGACCAGTTGAGATCGCCCCCATTTTTGTTGTTGTGACAGCTCAGTTCTTTCGTGTGTTTGTGGTATTAATATCCCTATTATTAAACCAGAATGGATAATTTTAATGATACATAAGAGAAAAAAACAGTAAGAAAAACAATGTAATTTCATTCTACTATCTGAAAATTTGTAAACGCTCGCCAGATAAAAATCTCACTATTTGAACCATGTAACTATTCTTAGGGGACATATGTCCCAGAATAAAGTTATTTTTTCATTTCATTTCATAAGCTAAACTTTCACACAAATTCCACTTTTCACTCACTCTAGGCATGTTGTAATTAATTACTTAAATCAAAACTGAAGTAAACAATAACATGAGGGTCTGGAAGGAAGGTTATAAACAATAAGGCTTATATGCTGAGAAAATCCACTAGGGGCTCTTATGCATTTAACGTTTAACATGACTTCAAATAGGGCTGCTCACAATCTTATAGTTATAACATTTAACATTTAACACATCATGAATACCCCTAGTATTAAGAACCGTCTCAGAAAGGAATTTTTTAGTTTTTAACATAAAGTAATATTTTCGAATTTGCAAATATTTGTATTGTAAGTCTTGCTCAAAAACAAATGTACGAACCTGAAATTAAATAAAATAAATAAATAAATTGAATTAAATATTTAAAACATGTATATTCCAGGGATGTTGCAGTAACTTCTACAATTAAATTAGCGGCTATTTTGATTAAATTCAGTATATCACCGTACCATTAAGTAATATCTAATATCAGCTAGGTCTTACTCTCATTAAATTTCCTTTTTAATTAAAAAAATACCCTAATGTGCGTATAACTTTGTTTATTAGAAGTGATAACCCAGTTTGCATTCTTGGTAGCTATAAAAAATAAATAATTATAACACATAAAATAGAAAGATTTGGAATTAACTAAATGAGAAAAATGGCAAAATAAAGACAGCAGTTTAGACTGAGAAATCGGAGGGAGCCGAACGAGTCCGATTTCATGTCATGTGTACACGGTTTCAATATATTTTGTTAGACTGAGGAACAAAGTTCTTATTGTTTTTTTCACCTGGAGAAACCTTAAAATATGATTTATTATTGCAAAATAAATGTTTTTGCCTTTTAAGGTGGTAGGTGAAAATTGTGTGTTGGGTGCATTTTTTTGTTTTTAATAAGTTTTAAAAGTTAAGAAAAATAAATACACCATCTTGTTTTAGCCTGTAATTATTAACTTCCTCATCTTTCAATTGCTTTGTTTTCTGTTTATTAACAATTCAACTTGTTGAAGAGATATGAAAGGGACGCTAGGAGAGCATTGCTGATATGATTGCCGAGTTGGAGTACGAATGACGGAGACGGTTGCGGTAAGAGAACACTTGTAAAGATTTATTTTTATCCAGGAGCTCTCCTTATCCCATTATGAAGAAATGCTTGGCCTCGCTCCAACCCTTGCCAAGACACAGGCTAATGAACAGGCCGCACGTGGGCCGCTCTTGTTTGTCAATCCTACTCTCCTATCGTTCTGCCTTTTATATACACTTATCTCATTAGGCGATTCGAGAGATGAATAAAATTGAAGATTTAAAATTTCAATTTTATATTAAATCTATATTTATTAATTAGAATCTTTTACTTGATTATGTTCAATAATGAGCCTTTTTAATTGACTGAGAAAAATTGCTGATTTGTATTTCGAAATATATAGAATTCAAAAATCGAATATAAAAAAAAAACAAATCCCTCTTTCAGGCAATAATTCTATAAAACCATATATTTTTTCTTTATCTGAATAAATAGTCAAGATATTCATTCACACGGCCTCTTATGAAGACAGAGGTTCTTTTAATTGGCTGATATTTGGAAATAAAACGAAAAATGGTAATGTTGAATTACGAAGATCATTCTGAGATGACCTGTGACTTTTGTGCCAGATAACATAATATTCATTAAAAGAAGTTATGATATATTGCAAAGATTAAGACAAACTTTGATTTACCAATATTTGAGAAACAACGGATAATCAGGAAAATGTTTCGATCAGGGTGGATTTGAATTTCTCTACTGTGGAAAAAATGGTCCATTTTATTTATTCTTATCAAAATTAGGTGAAATAGTGTTTAATCGATTAAAACATATTTGTTATTCGGATAAAAAAAATCGTTAAATAATGTTATTGTACTTTCTTAATGATAAAAAAAAATACATAAATCTAAAACGAATAGTATAAATTTACTGAAGATTTAACGGTCCAACCTTAAAATTTTATTATAGAGTAAACATATAAATACATAACAACATATAAACCATAATAAAAATGAAAATTGTATAATTACATTTCTTACAATCAACGGCTTTTATACAATACTAGTGAACCGATATTGCATTATAACCAGAGTAGGATTTTGCTTACTTTTTTTAATCCGAGGTAAAAAAATAGACATAATTGGACAAATGGACAACATTATTAGTCTTTGTGTACTTCTGTAGATGAAAGGCGATGAGGCTATGAGCGCTGTTGATGGTGGATATAAAACCCATTACACAAATAATACGCAAATAAGTTGAAATAACTTATTTAATAGTGCCAACGTTTCGGCCAGAATTTTCAGCCTTCATCAGGGCTGCTAGTAGCAGAAACAGCCAAGTTACTTAAACTTATTTGTGTTATTGATAAGTATGCTGTGTGAGATAGCAACCTGGTGTATTTAGGCAGTATAAATAAATAAAGTATTTCTCTCTCTCTCTCTTGACCGCACCCCCAACCATCTTCTTCTCGTATAATTTATCCACGGTCAGCTATCTTTCATCATCATTACACTTTACTTTTCTTATTATTTCGATGTTTACGTAGTTGGTTGGTTGATTATGTTGGTTACGTCATATTTCTCTTGAGTTTTGAACAATCAAAGTATTAAAAACTGGGAATCATGTTGTTGGTAAGAAAATTCAATCAAGTATTTCTAAATTTAGACCCCATGGTTGCTAAATCTTAAGTAAAGAAGACGGTAGGCATCGAAGAAGTTGATTGTGAACTTAAATAAAGCCAGTTCACAAGAACTGCTTGTGGTCTCCGCGCCAACATGCTGGGTGCATTTAAATTTGTCCTCTGAGGACATAATGCATAATTTCGTCCGTCTCACTCTAAACCAATAATTATTATTAATAAATACCAGCCGAAAAAATAACAAAAACTAAATCTAAAGATTGTATATAATATTTTCATTTCTATTATAGTTTATATTGGAATATTATGGTTAGGTAGTGAACATTATTTTGTCCATTTTATAGGGGTAAAAAAATGTATATTGATTTTGTCTAGTGAATAGACGAAATCGGATAAAACAATACATTTTGTTTGTAGTTGACAAAATCAAATCCACCCTGATCAAAACATACACATGACTTTTCTCATGTATGCATCCTTTATATGAAAATGAACTTGCAATCGAAGTTACAAATACATTTTATATTATTTATAAAAAAAAAAAAAAAAAAAAAAAAAAAAAAACTATCTCCACATTATTATTATTAAAATCATATGATATGAAATAAAATCATTAAAAAAAAAAAATGATTTTGTTTTAAAAATTCACTTAATTTATTGATTTTATTGCATTATTTGTTTGATTTAGTGTTAGTGCTATTCAGAATATTACGCTGTGAGTCAGGGAAAAAAATATTATAACGTGATGATCGATATATTCCTCAAATTACAATTTATATTTATGTTCTTTTTTACTTAAACAATTGTTGCATTTTCTTTATTTACAGTATATTTTTAAATTGCTAAGGAAAGTTTGGACGCCTTATTTTTTTAAATCAGAAAAAGGTCATGGCGGGAAATTCACCAGTATCAAGGCTGAGAAAAGCGGGGCGGTATTGCTGGCCAAGTATTCTTCAGCCCCGCATTGTGTTTTCCAGTTTTCAGTGCTCGCAAACTTTTTCATTTAGTAACCATTTTCTAATGATTTATATTTCAAAAGTTTTAAATACAACAATATGATTTATTATATAATTTGTTTATTATATTACTTAAGAAAAAAATAAAAATCAGAATCATTTTATTTTTTTATTTTCTCACATATCTGATATATGAATAATACATTTTTCATGTTTGCCATTTTTTAAAATTTTAATTTTTGTCCCAATTTAGTGCCTCTTCGTAAATTTTATTTATTTTAAAACTTAATGTGTGAATTATATACTGAATGAATATTTGGATTACACAAGGTGTAACGAATAAAACCTCAAAAATTTAATCTGGATAGCTTTGAGAAGAAATCCGAAAGTGATTCAAGAATTTATGAAAGATATTTTGATAAAGTATAGGGAATGGGCTGTAAACAATAAAATTGGCCATTATCATTGTTATAATGGTTCGCGTTTAGAATATTTTGTCATTTTTTGAGGGAATTTGTTATAACTTTTTATTTTCTATGAATTTTTAAAAGTTGAAAATTGTGTAATATTCTTTCCGCTACGCTAATAGTGATATTTTATCCTGTATACAGAAAAAATGTTTAGCCATGAATGTTTATTTTAATTTTAATTAGTCACTTTTCAGGGCTTAAGTAAATAATGTCTATGTCTAATGTCTAATCTTCTCTATGTTTGTGTATATATATAAGTTACGAGTTGGCTTAGAAAAACTAATAAAAAAGGTAAAGGGTGTAGGAAGAATACTCTCTCAATGCGTAAACAAGACTTTTATTGTATTCAGCACCTCTATATATAAAAGTTCGATCGATCATCGAAGCTGACATCTCCCTCAGGCCGTAACTTATTTATGTATATATATATATAATTATGATATAACCTGAAAATAATTTATATGTATCGAGGTATTAACAATTATCAATATTATATTTCCATTGCCTGGTTTGCTTGGCTGATAATAACCAATGGAAAATAAGGCTCCGAAAAGGTAACGCCTCCACGAACGAGAGGGAGATCTGGCCAAGGAAGAAAAGCGAACACAGAAGTAAGAGAAGAGGTCCAAAGAAGGGCTTTTCAGAAATGGAACTCCACGGACAACACCCACGGCTACGACAACACTCACGGCAAAGACACATTACGATATGAATCATCCAAAACAGAAGATATTAAGATATATTAGGTAACAACTCATAATGTAAACAATATTTTATGGCAGACCATTTATTTGAATCATTTCTATCATTTTATAATTTCCATTAATCATATCAATGTAATCAATGTAAATAAACACTTTGCTCCTTGATATAGTTTATATACTATTATATTATCCTATACCATCGCTTATTATATTTTATAATTAATGGTAACAATGTTTTATAAATTTAAAGGTATTTAATTGGTAACTGGTAATCAAACAAAAAGCTTTTGGAAAAGAATCCAATTATAATAATAGCTTTGCAGGACTCAATATAAATTAATTAATTAACTTATTTTTGTATAATTGCCTTCAGCGATTATCCTGGCATCCGGACTAAAATTTAAGACAGATTCATAGCAATATATAATTAAATAATATATAAACGCAAATCGCTTATAAAATTAAGACATCGTTAGATGATCAAATTTAACAGAGCTATTTAAAAAATAAAATATTAAGAACATTTAACACGCTCATAAAATAAAATAAATATTAACTTACCGGTAAGGGAAAGACATTATTTATATAAATCCTAATGAAAATTTAACAAAATCCAAAAGGAATATTCTTGGCTATACATTTTTGTGTCTGCAGGAGAAAATGTACGGCAAAACGTAAAGAAGAATAAAAGCACTAGTTATGTATTCATATTTTAAGTAAGATAATCGGTAAATTGATTTAAAAAGAACTTTTTAACTTTTTTAAAGTTGTAAAATACCAGCATTTTATATAATTTAAAGATATGAATATTTATTCTCCGATTTATTTACTCCTTTGACAATAAATTACTGTTTTTATTAACAATATTTTAAGTTCAATTGAAAAAAAAATGCAAAGAAGGTTTTATATTATTATCACATAATGATTCTGTAATTTCTGTAAATTAATTAATAAAAAACTTTCATTCTATTCCTTTCGATAACTGTTCACTTCTATTCAATTCTACCTGAAGGTCGACTAGTTGAATATGGACATTACCAAACCACAATAAAAATAAGGTGACAATAGTAAAATATTGTTTTTTTTTTAAATGTTGATTTGCCTGTTCTTATTTATTTATGTTGAATCAAGTATTTGGTGATTACAAATTGTTAGTGACATATTAAATAGTTCTACGCATAAATTTGATCATTGTAATAAGACATTTTAAAGTTGAATGTAACCTGTGAATAACTATAGCCTTATATTAATAAAAAAAGTTAAATGAGATAAGTTGTGAGTTGTGATGTCTAAAGTAAGATAAAATGCTTATAGTTAATAACAAACAGTGCCAGTCTATAATTAAATAATATTAATAATGAATAAATATATGGAATGTGCTTTTTTAACTTATGTTATTCGAATAATTCTGGTAATTTCCTAAGATGTTTCCTTAACAGTTATAAATAGTTTTGGAAGCTGTTTTCTAAACTTCTAGGTTAATTGATCACGAACTTATTCAGGTTACTGATTGCTTGAAAATCCGTCGCAATTATAAATAGGAGCTGGTTTCTCAATGGCTGGTAAATGGTGTGAGATATAATTGTAGATCCAGTTCTCATGAATGGAACGCTCTCTTCCAAATGAACAAGGTCCTAGCATATATACGTCATTTAGGGCTATATAACAGACTTCTTAAATATTCGAGTTTAAGAAAGTTTATTAAATATCTTAAAAATTCTTTTATTCCTTTTTGTAATAATAAATACAATGAATTTAAACTTTTTTAATTTAAAAATAGGAAATCTTAAATTCTTACTTTAATTTTAAAGTTTTGTATTAAGAACCAAAAAGGTTTTCAAATAAGGCGTTCAACACAGTATTTGAATTTCTTATGTTTCTATTCAATTCTACTTAATCTATTTTTTGTTTTGAATGAAATGAAGTAACTTATTTTAATTTAATTAATTTCTAATACGACATATATCACAATTATAGCAGTTAATTTGATATGTTAATTAATGATTGACGTCAATAATCATTACACATTAATTATAGGTATGTAAGCCTATTATTTGAGATGATAACAGGCATTCAGACTTTTAATATATCCTCGTTAGAACCAATGCTTCATCATTAATATTAGTTAAATATTATCTTCTTTTTTTGATCAATTGTTTTTAAATGAATAATTAATTGTGTCTTTGCTCAAAATTCTCTAAATAATTTAGTACAAGACGTGGTTACATGCATTTATATTACGCTCACATTATTTAAAATCTCGTTTGAAAGAAAAAAAAAAGAATCAATAAAGAAAAAACCTGCCTGTACGATTATCAACAAGCACGCTAAGCTTAGTACGAAAATACTTCCACGACAGTAAATGCACTGCCATACATACCTTGGTAGCAATAGTTATTGGATGATGACTGTCATAGTGTGGAGATGCCTTTATGCTATCTTTGCGCCTTCAATGATTACTACACCGCACTACACATGGGCACAATTGTTACTAATCACAATTGTCCAATATATAGCAAAATTTACGTTTTAAGTGATAATATCAGTCAATACTTTTATACATATTATTGTACCATTCAAATAGCAAATATTGTCCAACAAAATTATGTTGTATTAGTATTATATTAAATAATTGTTTTTTTATGTTTTTTTAAATTTTATTTTATTACAAAACTATACCAAATCGTAAAAGAAAAGGCACTTATCTCATATTATGTATCAAAAAATATACCTACTAATAATTCAATATAATTTTATAAATTATATAGCTAGTCCACTGAAATCTTAAGGTTGCGTATGCCATAAAAAGAGTATGCGTCATACTATTTCGTAACATTCCGTCACTACAAAATCGACAAGTCACGGAACCCTTTGAGGCCACGTTCTGAAGGTACACAAGTTGATGCGTTTGTAGGGAATTATTGTTGAATAGTATGACTATAGCATTGTTTGAAAAGGTTGTAACCTTTCTTAGTGTTTGATTATAATACACTAATTAAGACGATTATTATCTTTGAGAAAAGTATGCTAAGGTAATATTACAACGAAATGATTGTCCATCAAAAATTCGATTTTTATTTCTAAATCAATATGAATATTTAATTTGAATTACATTATAAATAAAATCCATAAACATCTACAGCTCATTTGTCCCAGCCTGGATTGTAATACGCCTTATTCTGTTGAATTAGAAACAGAAAGGAGTATGACGTCCTTCAATCAAAAATAAATCCAGTTTGCAACAGATGTCTAGCCTGCCCTCTCTGTACTAAACGGAAATACCACAGTATGTACGTTGGATCCGTTCCACTCACTGGGAGTCCACATTCACTAAGGTTATTTATGGAAATAAAGCTGAGTTTTTATGCTGAATCATATAGGCCTAAATACTAACCATCATTTCATGATAATCTACGGTGATAAATCCTTTTAAAATACCGAGAAAAAAGATAAAAATATACAGATATTGAATTTCGTTTTGTCCTACTATGGAGTTGTCTTAGTGTTTTGTTTACGATTTTAATGAAATAAATATAATTATTAATGATTAATATAAAAAAATAAATAACTTTTAACTTTCACTAATAAGTTTTAAATTTAGGCTAGATGTCATACTAATTCGAGGTTATGGTTATTCATTTGTTCATTATTCATCGCAACAAGAGTTTCCTAGATGATTTCGTAATTAGTTATATGCAGATATCTTAAAATACAAATTCAATCCTTTAATATCTTTAAGAATGAATAGTGAAAATAGAAATGGAAATGATCATACAAAATATAGAAACCTATTGGATTACTTTGTCTCCGAAGCAGTGTGGATATCTAACGGGAAATGGTTGGACGAACGCAAAACAATTTTTAAGTTGTCGGAATTGGATCGGAATGATTTAAAAAAAAATATTCGATAATAATTCGTTGGGTGATCGGCTGTGTCTGGCTGAAGATAGGTTTAACTATTTAACTACCGATTTAACTTTATTGGGACTTTTGATTGAAGTAGAGTAATAATACGTTTTGAGGTCTCATGAGCCTAAAAAACCAAGTCGGTATGCTCTAAAACAAAAAATTGTACGAAATTAAAATTACATATTTAAGGCAGGTATATTCCAGGGACATGACCGCAATATTTTTGTTATAATCGACTAGCCTGGAGTGCCACTTAATAAAATCATTATTTCACATTTTTCCGATTTACTTTAAAATGGCTTTAAAGATTTTGATATGTCTATATGGAATGAAATGGCACTACGGTGTTTTCTTAAATATAGGTAGGTTTCAAATATAAATCAACAATTACAATGTTTTACTTTCAACTAGGGTCACTTAAAAAAACTTAATATAACTATTATTATCCTTTTAAGCAAATTACTATTTAAAAAACTATTTAACAGATTAATGTACGTAACAATACAATACATTACATAATAATACAAGCTAAATATAATAATACAAGCATGCTTAAATTAGGGTATTGCGTACATAAATAGTCTCATAATACTGTAAAAAATATTATGATGATGCATTAAAATTGAAATATATCTTTTTGTTTCTTCCTGAACTTACCTATTTAGGAAATTATTCTCAATTTAACTTTCATTTTTCTTCTCAACCATCTTCTTTTAGAGCTCCGTTAATAATGCCATTTTTCTTGGGCATATCATCCCTGAGACCACTTTAAAAATTGTTTTTATTATACATTCCCTCCTTAAAATTAATTTTGTCTAATTATTAACAAAAGCTGCATTGAGTCTCCCATCACGAAAATAAAAATGAAAATAAACTATGAAGAGACTTTTAAGCTCTGAATTACGACGAACTCAAATTTTCTTGATCAAATTCGAAAATGAGTTGACACCGAATAAATATCGGTCGACCGAATGAGGGACTAGTCACTGTAACAAAAAAAAATTCCAAAAAAGAACCCAGACCCATATTCGGACAAATACGGTAATCGAATTTTAGTAGATAGGCCAGATCGTCTCAAAATTTCTAAAAACAGTTTAATAACGTTAAAATATTATTAGGATACAAAAACAATAATGTGAAATTTAGACTACTAGGTTAAACCAAGAACCATTCTTCCGGAGAGAGCTAACACAATACCTAGGTTTTTGATACTCCGTTATTTTGTTTAAGGTTGCACTTTTGTTGCATGGCTGTATATGGCGAGTTGATACTGCTTAAAACTTTCCTAGGCCTTTATATAAAAAAAAAAGGTTTCGACGAAACCTGGTTCTCGTGAACAACCACCAATAATAAGAAGAAATAGTTAATACATATTTTCACGTGATATTTCATTTATAACATTACGTGAGTATTGGACATGAATGTTATTGGTTGGTAACATGAAAGATTTCACTTTAGTATTTTATGAATATTTGTTTTGCGCTTTTATTTTATTTTTTTTATTATCGATATAAATATTCCAGTAATAATCTTTGAGAACGGAAGCCTGCGAACAAAATGCTTAGTATTTTTTTTTTATGTGTACAATAAATTACAAGAAATCAAAAATGAACAGATAAGTTTGATTACTTCTATAAAGTAGTTTATCACCAATTTTGACAGATACTGAAGTATCGACTACAAGAAATAGACTTTGAGGAAGTGATTATGATTTAGTTTATTAAAAATCAAGAATAGCACCTTTTATGTTTGTTTTTTTTTATACCAGATCGGCCTGGTGGGCCTTACATGGTTGATATAACTTATATTATATATATTTTTTAACAGTAGATTATGAGGGGTTATAGTCATACAAATGACATCCCTAACTATATAAAATATTCATATTAAAAGAAAAAACTAATAATAATAAAATAAATAGATAAGAATAATACTTCTTAATAAAAGAGGAAAGTAAAATTAATAACAAAAAATAATGATATTGGTACACTAATATAAAACAAACAATTGTCTTCTAATAGTAAAAAGAAACAAGTTAATTTGAAAAAGGGAAGAGAGAAGAAAATAGAGAAAAAAATAATAATAA
>NW_027107174.1:729356-731293 GCF_000696795.3 Halyomorpha halys
ACCATTGAGGAATGAGCTCAGAATATTGTATAGGTATTCTGGAGGGCCTGCTTTTTTTAGTTTATATAGGAGATCACGATGCCAGACCTTATCGAATGCTTGTTAGAAATCTAAGAACGCTACCAGGGTGTGTCTCTCTTTTTTCGAGTCCACTGATGATAAATTCCGATAGTCTTGCCAGTTGGTGAGAAGTGGAATGACTGTATTGAAAATCAGGAATTATTTCGATGCTTTGAAAAAAAGAATTAAGATGTTTTTTTTTTACTGATTCCAGTAATTTTCCAAAAAATGGGTAATAAACAGATAGGTCTATAGCTGCTGATTTGTTTAGCGTTCTTACCTGGCTTGTGAATTACTATGAGTTCGGCATTCTTCCATGAATGATGTCCGGAAAGTATCCAGTACGAAGGCAACTGTTGAAAATTGACGTGATAAAAACGACAGCTTTCCTGGTTAACATTTTGATTGCTATGACTGGAATCAAATCATGGCCAGGACTTTTTTATTAATTTTCAAAGTTTTAAAAATGTTTGTCACCATCAAATATTAAATAAATTATTCTCTTTAACAAGCATGTTTTTTATAACCCGAAGTTTTCTAGGAAATAATTAAGAGAAAATTTAATAACAAAGTATGATAATGGAAGAATAATCTATAATCTAGTTGGCTCTCTTGAAGTATCTGGGGCTCCCACTTGGTTAAAAATGGCTCTGAGTTAAACAATGTAAACGTTCATCTACATACAATATTTCAAAATCATCTTTTAATCAATTTGGTCAGTAATGTACTACACGTTATATTTACCCCAATGAATACCACTTAGATTATTTATGATTCTCGAAGAAATATTTATTGATTTTTTACTTCCACTACTAACCAATATATCGAATTATATTCAATAATTCTTACTTTTAAATTAGAAGATTTCTTAGTCACCAGACGCCTGGGAGGATTGTTAAGGATGAGAGACAAAGAACTCATGGGTTTGTGTTGGTAATGATTTTGGAATGAAAAGCGGTATATGTATTTAGGACCAAATAAGCAACGAATGATATGTTGAGGTCCTTACGGATGAGCTCATTAGTGATGTAATTAGGAGCATCTAGGATTTTATGGATGATTTTGGATTGTAAGGATTGGATACAGGAGGAATTTGAAGGTTTTCTGGAGCCCCAAAGCTAAATTATGTTTAATTATGTATGGTTATCATAGTTCACAGGAGGTTTTTTGTAGTAAATGGGAAGTTTAGAACGTTGTCAAGTAAGTGTTGTAGTGATCGGAACCTACGAGCAGTTTCTCGTCGTTTCAGTCAAGAATGGTAATCCCAAGTAAGTCTCTTGTCAAGATGGAGACCTAAGTTGGGCAGGAGAGTAGAGGTTTACGACAGAGCGCAAAAGGTGATCTGATAGAATTTGTTTGATGGATTAATTTTGATTCTCCAGTTGTGACACAATTCTGCATTAGGTGCCATTTTAAGAAAAATTTCGAGTTTCGAGAAATACTCGTTTTGAGGTCCACTGAGTCCAAATAACCAAGTATTCAAAAAACAAACATTTGTAGGAAATTGAAATTACATATTTCAGGCAGTTATATTCCAGCAATATGACAGTAACACTTTTGTTACAAACGACTGGCCGGAAGTTTAACTGTATAGAATCAATACTTCACATTTTTTTTTTCCGATTTACTTGAAAATGGCTTTAATGATTTTAATTAAACTCAGTATGTTAATGTTCAATTGAATGGTCTTATTCTCATTGAAATAGTCTGAAATAGCTTGTATGCATATTTATCAAAAAACCTTCCAAGCTTATGTGAAATAAATAACCAGTTTTCATTGTCAGCAATCAGATACAATGAATAGTTACAAAAGATTAGAGAATTTGATGAATAAAAAACGAGGTGGCCAAGAAAGAAAATAAGGAGCTCAAATAAAT
>NW_027107174.1:731438-739539 GCF_000696795.3 Halyomorpha halys
TATGCGGTTTCGTTATCTTTAGTTAAGCTGTTGTAATATTGACAAAAACAAAGTTGATATTGGTAGTTTCCACCTCGCATCAAAGCGCGCACCGCAACCAGTTGTTTAGGGAGGAATATTTTAGATCCAACGGACTTTAAGATGCTCTGAAACAACTGCAGCTCTAGGGCCGATTTTAGTTGGTTATTAATAATCTAATTATTGATCCAAATTTATTACATCATATCCCTAAAAGCCATTTAAATAAACAACCTGTCACAGCTTACACAAAAAATAAAAAATGTAGACATTTTGTTTTCCATCTTAGGCAGAAATTATCGCTAACGAGATGTTTTGATAAGGGGCCTTCCTTTGGCTCCCCTGATAAAAAGAAAAGAAAGAAGAAGCATTGGAAGAGATCGTGCTTGAGGTTTTTTATGATGGGCTTGCTCCTTGTAGCCCGGGTCATGCAAGTTCAATAGCCTCTCACTGTAAAGCCCAACTTAAACGCCGTATCTTCGTCACTCAGTCATTCCCTTCCAGGGCAGGGTGCTCATTTGCATTCAATAATTGTGTGTAACTAAAGTCAATTCCCACATTCTATTTGCTGTAAATAAATATTCTAAATATCTTGATAATTTAGTCTAATAATCCATGGTTAAAGCTAAATTTTGAAACAATTCGTCGAATATTATGATGTATATAAGTTTGTAACATATATCCCCATGCTTATGTATTAACAATTATTTTTGAAAAGATTATACAGTATAAATCAACTTTTATCAATAAATATATAAATATGAAATAGATGTATGAGTCCATTTAAAGCAATTTGCAGCCACAACTCTCCAACGCAGATCACTGGTGTTATTGTATACGTGGTAGTATTCTCTAACTTGCCATCGTGGACTAGGTTCCATATCGATGACAGTAGTCGTATGAGAGATATAGAAGGTGAAAGTGGAAACTCTAGGTATTTTTTTATTTGAACTGATTAAAACAGTTCCATACCTGTGGAAGCAGACTCGAAACATTTTATTGTTTATATTAAATTAATAAAAAACCTGTGAGCTGTGCCTAAATATTGACAAATATTATACCAGTATGATGCATACAATACTGTTGTGTATGAGCTCAACCACCTCGTCTTTCGTTACCTACGATTCAAATCAAAAATTTAAATTACGTTCAATATTTACCGCCGAACTCCACGCAACAGCACCAGCCCTCCATTTCATTCAATAACTCAAAAGACAATTGTAATAATTTCAGATTCTTTGAACTCACTAAAAGGTTTAGGAAAAATAAACCTGGAACATTTACTCATCATAAGAATTCCATAAATTTTATATTGGTCCACACTGTCACACTGCCTTGGTGGTAACGAGCTCACAGACAAAGCTGTCAGAGAGGCACTCAAGCTCCCTGGCTGAGGCACTGCCGTTCTTACCTCATCAGAACATAGTAGATCTCATAAAACAAAAATATTGGAAAGATGGCAGGCCATGTGAATGAAAGCTCTCCGAGTAAATTAAAAAAAAAATCAAAAGAGTACTAAAACCCTGGTCGACATCCTTTAGTAGCGGCCGCATGGAGGAAGTTGCTCTAACTCGCTTGAGAATAGGCCAGTCTGCCCTCACGCTCTCTTTAGCCTGATTAGAAAACTGGTGCCTCCAAAGTGCCAATATTGTCAATTCATTCTCATGATTAAACATATTTATAAAGGATGTAATCACTATTTACCAACAGTATATAGAAAAGGACTGACCACAAATCTATCTGAACCTCTCACAGATGAGGAAGCTAAAGTTTAAAAACGCATTGCTTTCTTTCTAAATTATAGCTCTTATTCGTGTATTTATACGGGAGTTAATATCTGTATGTGTGTAGCTTTATAATCACAACAATTTATAGGCTTTGATAACCAAAAAGGTTTTAAGCAATTACAAAATACAAAACCAAACAAACTGTTGTATGTTAATTTAGAACAATATGATTTGAATTTCAAAGTATTATTTATTCATGGAATCCATAGATTTACATTAGATAAATAAGTAAATAAAATGTTAAAAATAAGTGTAAACACATGGAATATATATGAATTTTTAACCCATTTTTATTTTAAGAATATAAACTTTTATACTGCAGGAAGATAGTTCGGGTGGCGGTCAATAAAGGTTTTAAAATAATAACAAAAAACTTTTTATTGTTAACCAACGTTTAGCCCCACTTTGCAAGGCTTCATCAGGGCTAAATAAGAATAAACCAGATACAAATATTTTAGAATTAACAGAACATTGAAAATATAAAACATTTCAAAACAATTGCTAAGTTTATATAAACTTCAACATAAAATCATATCTTATCAATATTAATTTATATTGCAAATGAATATTACCATTTTCTGATATACTTCAATTTATGATTTAAATTATAAGGTAAAAAATAAATAAGATTAATATGCTTATAAAAAAGCTTAATTACATCCTTATATACCTTAATAATTACCTCAGAAAACCATAAATACGCATTAATGACCTATTATAACTACTGAAAATGACTGAGGCAATTTCAATAATCTTCAGTAATTACTTTAAAAATATAGAGATATATAATTACATACATATAAGTGTGTTATAAAATATAATTATTTAAAAATAATCCTTTACACTTTGCATATAATGATACCAACATCATATTATGTCAACAGAGAATAATTCAAAAGTTACATGATATATAATATTAGGCTTTCACAACCTAATCAATAGGCTGTTTTGATTTGAGCGTGAAGTAACACATGTCAATATACTCGTGTACACGGATCAGTTGATATCAAAATGCACAGTGCGCTGCATGGCAACCTCATTCTGTTCTATGTCACACCGAGCATAACTTGCTACTTTGTATTGCCTCAACAACTAAATAACAGTCATCATTTCATTAACAGGACCGCATTGGAACTGATTTATTAAATATTCAAGTTTATTTTTAATGTTATATTTTGCAGTGTGATATAAAATATTAAATATGGGCCTAACCGATGAAATTACGTTTAAAAAAAAAAATTAAGAAAAATAATTATTTTATTCTGAAAGACAACCTTAGTCCTTGTAAGACTACCTAATAGTACCTTAATTTATATAAACTTTTTTGTAGCTACTCTCTCTACTACTTGAATGTATTACCACTTCTTTAAATACTTTTCATCATTTACGGACAACCTGCACAAACCGAATATCCTGTAGGTGTTTCTATATATCTAAGGAAGTCAGAAGACCCCAATAACAACGATCAAAGGACACATTGACCATGTTTCGATCATCTACAGAAGCGGTTCTCAATTTTTTTTAGCCGCGGCACCTTTGCTAAGCTAAACAATTTCGTGGCACCCTCGTTAAGCTAAAAAAAATCCCGACATGAACAATTGATGAAAAATTCGTGGCACCCTTGATGGGGAAAAAATTCGCGGCACTTTTGTTGAGTTAAAAAGAATTGTCGCACCCTTGTTTGGTTAATGAAATTTTTGGCAAAATTTTTCTTAGAGCAGTTGGGTATGTAGAAAAATAAGGAAACATGGATAACTGTGTATTTACTATATTAATTTTTAATTTAAAAAAAAATTGTAATATTTTTAGAAAAGGGCATTCCTTTGCGGTACCCCTAACATATGATTTTGTCATTCAAGGGTTCCGTAGAACCTAGTTTAGGAATGACTGCTCTACAGGATAGGAGTAAATTGATATTTTGTTTATTTTAAGCTTCATATTTTTCATGTAATAGAAAATCTGAAGTGAGAAACAATCAAATTAAGATTATCCTAAATTGCACTAAGCAACGAAGAAACAAAAGAACAACGAAGACCAGTGATTTTCACTTCCTTTCGAGGGTATATAACAAGTCACTAATCACGTGACTATAAAAAAAATTGCTTATTAGGCAAATTGCCACCATTATTTTATTTTATGTTTTAATATAAAAAAAGCAGTGATTAAAGAATCACCTTTATAAAATGTCAGAGGAAGATTTGACTCGGAAAATATTTTTGACTAGGTTTTAAAATTAGTATAAGCTCATATTTTTTATGCATCAATATTTTCACATCAAACTCATTTTTTAACGTTAATATTTATCTATTTTTAAAAATTAATAATCTGAATATTAAGGAAACTAGTGATGTATTTTTTCCTCTAACTCATTAATATATTTTTTTTAAATAATTTATTTATTGTTATTTACAACTGTATACACATATATACAACAAGTAAATTTGCTGTAGGTGACATAGTGACATGATACAAACATGTGGAGAATCTACACAATGATAGAACTCCAATAAAATTTCTAGAGGAGAAGATCTCGAGGTCATCTTCTTTTCAGACGCCTATGAGAATTATTAGATAATAAAGGAGAAGCCAGGTTAGAAACAAGTGGATTTGGGTGGTTGAGAAGTTTGTTATGGAAGGAACGGCATCTGGTTCTGGCCAAATCGGCAACATATGGAACATTGAGGTCCTGATGGATGACTTGATTTGTGACAAAGTAAGGAGCATTAAGGATTTTGGACTGTAAGGATTGGATTCTGGAGGAATTTGATGGTTTAGTGGAGCCCCAAAGCTCAACTCCGTATGTCCAGATAGGCCTTATAATAGTCATGTATATCAGTCTTTTTCATTAATATTAATTATTTTTTTAACATAAGCAAACAGAATTTGAATGTTTATTCAAAACATAGAATTATGAAATTTTTTAGTAGAATTCATTGAAGGTTCAGACAATATAAGTAGATCATAATTATGAGAGATAGTTGACCGTGGATGGTAAATGAGGAGAAGATGGTTGGGGATGCGGTCAATGAAATTTTAATTTTAATTCTAAGTTTGACCACTATTTGCGCTGCCACCATTAGGCGCTCAACCTTTCAGCGAACAGGTTGGTTTTTATTCTTCTTTTTTGTTTTCTTTCCTCTTTCTTTATTTTACTCTTTCTCCTTATTTTACTTTTATCTTATTTTACTCTTTCCCCTTATTTTCTCCACTTTTATCCATTTTCCTGCCCGCGTTATAAGTTTTGTACACTATACTTATAATTTGCGTCTTTATCATCTATTATTGTTACATATATTTTCTTCCTCTCAATTTTCATTTTCTTTTCATATTTAAATTTTAAATTAATAATAACTAATATGTTCATACTTCTTTGCATTATATAACTTTATTTTTATTTCATTTCCTTAAGTAAGTTATTGTACCCGCTTTTTCAATTACCTATTTATACATTTTATTTCCCGCTTCTCTCATCACTTCATTTTATTAATTCTATTTCGTAAAATTATTCATTGTATGTGTAAAATTATTCTGTTTATACTTTCTTTTTATATTTTTTTATTTTTCTATACTTACTGTGGTTGTTATCTTGTTTTGTTTTTAGCCCTGAAGAAGGCTAGAAACTCTAGCCGAAACGTCGGCACATTAAAATAAGTTAATCATACTTATTTGTGTTTCATTGACCGCACCCCCAACCATCTTCTCCTCATTTATAAGTAGATCACTTCAAATGGAAAATATTTTTTTTAGTTTTTGTTTCCAACATAGTAATAAATATTTTCAATTGTGAGCTCGATCAAATCATAATGGAATATAAACTGTGCCTAGCTTCAGTGAACTCTTATCTGCCCGCACAACAGTTCATCAATAACTTCCCAGACTCATCGTTCCAGTCAGTATGAATGTATGAATGTGAAGTTAGAAGGGCTTGTCCCACACTTGGAATATAAATTGATCAATTATTCGGCCCGTGTGTTGGAATGGTACAAGTCCACGTGCAGAGAGCGTGTACAAGGATCCAAAGCTACACGTGTATGACCTCAACTCCTGTCAACTGTTAATTATCCGGCGGGGTACACCTCAAACCTTAGCAAGGTCATAGCCTGATATATTTTCTTTTTTATGTAATGGATACTTTCCAAACCATGCCGGATGGCTCCGACTTCTTAACATTCTTCGCCCCCTTTGAACATCCCGGGGGAAAATATCTGTACCCTTAGGTTGTTGAATCAAATTAAAAATTATCACCGACTTCAAAACCTTAAATTAGTGTGGTTTTCAAATCATCTGAAATGTTGATTCATGTTAAGAAGTGATTTAAACTATCCAGTTTTATTTTTGTGTATTTTTCCCGATAAAAATTTGCTATAACATTTTAATTAAAATCAGTCCATGAATTGATAAGTTTGAAAAAAAATCAATAAGCCACTGTAAAAAGCACTTGAAATTCGGAGGAATCATGAGAAACACCTCAAAATTGTGGAATAAAAGTGGTTCTGGATCCTGAAAAATCTCTAGTCTCAAGAAACCTTGAAATATGTAAATTATTTTAGGTTTTATTATTAAAAAAGATTAATCCACTACAGTAGTTGAGGGAATGAAACAAAGGAAGTTTATATCAGTGTTTTATGCGTATTGGAATCTTTTCTTTTCGATACCTTAAAAGTAAGAAAAATATGATTTTATAACTGAACTTCTATCAACTCTTCAATTATATATAAATATCTCACTATTATATAAAAACGTATTAAGTGATCACCGTGAAATATTATATTTTAAATATTAAATATATTGATTATACAATTTGATCGACGAGTAGTAAAATTAAATGAAAAGTAGTATGAATTATAAACAGAGGGTTTTCGCCGTTATGGAGTTTGGAGTAGAGGGTGTAACCCCCCCCCCTCTTCCCCTCCACCCAGGATCTATTAAATTAACTCTATTCATAAACGTAAGAATTTAAGAAAAATCGTGTAAACATAAAAAGCTATGCAAGTATTTATGTATAGCCATATTAGTTTTAAGGGTGTATATGGTATTTGATATGGTGGAAGATTCCAAAAAAATGTAAAATAAGACAAAGGAAATAAATTGATGGATATTGGCAGCAGTAGCATTCACAACCCTAGAATGACAAGGAAGGGAAAAAAGTTATGGAGAAAGAGGTATTTTTTGGTACGAAAGTCGACTTTATGACCTGTGTCCAGTTCTTCTTCTGTTCATTTAACTCCGGAATTTCCACGGGAAAGAGGTACATACCATTAAAGATTCTTATTGAGAATCCAGTTTTCATTTGTTTTTATGTTGGTGCCTTTGTTTAATCCGCCGCGTCCTGAAGGCGTATATGACCAAAAACCGCTAACAATTTATAGCATTCAAAACGATATTTTGAAGATATATGAACAAAGGGTATGGAAAATTGGAAATAAAATCGTTTGATATTTCAATTTTTCGTAAGAATTCGTCTTCCCGATCGGCATTTACTCAGGCTATAATTTCGGGCATTGTTGGGCAAAGAGTAATTTCAATAATTACAATTACTTTTAAGTTACTAGCAATAAATTTGTTGAGGTTAAAAACTTCCAATTTGGATGTATTTTATTCAAAATTATCATAATGTTGCACAACGTTTCGGGACTATTGTCCCATATTCATGTACTTTAATAATCCTCATAATTAGTCAAACTTTTAATTTCACTAAGAAAAATAACCTAGTTGATAAATAAAATAATAAAAACAATCTAGTTGATTGAAAGTAATTAGATAGTTACCAGTTACCGAATTAACCGTTAAAAATTTTGAATCTCTAAGATAATATATTATAATTTTTAATATACTCACTGAAGTAGCTTCATAGAAAATATTTCTTCCAAGCGTTGCAGAGTTAAGCGCGATGGAATGAAAAGAATTACTTTGTATATTCGAATTCAGTACGAAACAAAACTTTGTTCAACACATCAAAGATCTACCAATTATATTTCGAAATTCTAAAATCACGAAAAAAAATACGTCCTTTAAAATCATGTGTATGGTTACACGAATTTATATACATAAAATGAATACATATATTGATATATATCAATAGTTATATATATTGATATTACACAATGATATAGTTCTTTTTAATTTTTGTTTATAAAATTAATATATTTAATTATAATCATATAAGGGATTATGCTATATTAGTAGTGAGAGTATGGGGGAGCTGGGACAGGGATTTGAGCAGCCAATCAGAAGCCAGCATTTTGATGACGTCACACATGGCGGGAGATTTGAATTCAAATATTCGGCTCGACCCG
>NW_027107175.1:0-14851 GCF_000696795.3 Halyomorpha halys
CCGCACCCGGACCATATTCCTTTCATCTTTACACACGGTCAATCAATAATCTTCCACTATAATTAAAATAATAAATTGGAATAGAAAAAAAAAATAAAATGGAATAAACAAGAATATTTAACAGGATATGTAAAATAATAAAGAAAATAAAACCATATAGCATCTCATAAATCATAGGATGACTAACTTCTAATAATATAAATAATAAAATAATTAAAGACAAATGAACTAAAAATAACTAACAAAAAGGAATAATAATAGTTTATATACATGTTTATAGGTTTAAAAGAAAATTGAAAAAATCAAAGGTAGAACAATACTTTTTTTTATAATAAATTGGAAGGAAAAAAAATAATAAAAAATTAAATACTCTAACAAATCTTAATTCTTAAGGTATATTATAATAATAATAAAATAAAAGTAGATTGATATGATGAAAATAAGATCCTGAAGATTGAGAGGAAAATTCTGAGCAGGATTCAAGGACCCAAAATAATGCAAGAGGGGTATAGGAGAAAATCCAATGAGGAGATATATAGGAATTTGGGGAGACCTGGAACCAGTCATCAGGACCAGGAGGCTGAGATCTTACGGGCACATGGTCAGAGTATAGGGGGATATGTAAAACAAGTGAAAGAGGAACTGAGTAGACTAAAGATAATGGATGACTGCTTGGATAGAGAGCATTTTGGGAATAAATTAGAAGAGGTTAGGGTTCTTATGGGAAAGAAGGAGAGACGAGGGAGAAAATAGACTGAGGAGGAGCGGAAGGAACAGTCCAGGAGGATGAAAGGGTATTGGAGAAGGTGTGAGGATGAACCGAAAATGATATTCGCGTGGTCCTTGCTAGTCGGTTCGTGAAAAAAAAAATTATATCAGCATATAAACATATCTGCATATATGTTGACTCTTATAATCTTCTTTCTAAGTATTTTTAATATTTTCTGTTCTTCTCAAATTTATAATAAACTACTATACCATTTGAGAAGCCAACGATATTAGACATTTTTATACCCTAGATATAAAGAGGCATTGAAGCATCACAAAAAATTATAAATAAAATGTGTATTTTAGACGCGGCCTCTCAGAGGAGTATGAGACTGATGGACGCATAGACAATATAGATTTCGGTTCCATTTGTCTGATAAATATTTCCGTGTGTCAATGCTTATTTTTTGAGTAGTAGTTTCCTTGATATTTACCAAATTTTCTGAAAATGTTGATTTTTCGTTAATAAGAAACAAATTAGTTTATGAATAACCTAGAGAATTAATGAACGTATTGCTTTATTAGAGCTCAAATTTTCAATACTTGAAAAAGCTATTGAGCACAGAATGAAAACTAAGTGAAATTTTTCATGTTTTAATTGGTTGCGATTTTTTATTTTCGATTAAAAAGATGGCATGTTTAGGACGTGATGGTCGAGCTCGTTAGAGCGAGGATCTTAATTTTAAAAGTACCCGCTTAGAAACGTAGCGGGTTTGACTACCACCAGGGTCAGTAAACATTTATTTCACTACGAACCTGAGTAATGAATAACATTATCTCCAGGATAATATAAGTCTTGAGTTCACTACAAAAAAATAAAATAAAATAATACATAAAATGCGTTGTCTTTTTCAGAATAGGTCATTACTAAAGAATAGAATAAATTAGTTAAGGAATAAGCTAAATTGTATTTAAACAACAAATGATCAAAAAATAAATTAATTAAAGAAGACCTTCAACTTCTATTTTGTTGTTGGTTTTTTTAAATTCTACCCACAGACGTTAAAATAAACAAAAATTAATTGAACCCAAGGTTTCGGCTGATTTTCATTGTCAAGTAATGGATTTGCCACATTCTTTACATATTTCTCAAAAGAAAACTTGAAGGCTTACACTTTTATCTACGATTATTACATTTTTTAAATAAATAAGTTTGTTGGAAAGAATATACAATTTAAAGACCTTTGTCAATATTACTGCTAATTAAAAATGTTGTTCAAGACTAATTTGAATGGAATATATAACTAACGGTGCAGGTTCTAATCTTCAGGATTCAACTATTGGTAAGAGAATTTATATACTCTTGTTCTTCCTTTCTTTCTATCGGTTTAAAAGGGTAGATCCTATTTTAGGGAAATACTTGGAGAAAAAAAATTACCAATTTACGAACAAAACAGACCCTCAAAGGATTGAGATAATAAGAATTGACAGCTAGGAAAGCACTTGTGACAATGGAGGGATTCAACGTGCCCATCCACACGACCCGAACATTGGCTACGCCCATAAGGGAGTGCTTTCATTGGTGTCTTCAGGGATGGCAGGTCTGCCGACAAAGGATCCTCTGGAGTCCAGAACTTTCTGGCTCCACATGCAATCCAAAAGTGGTCACTTATAATGCCACATTACTAAATCCAACAGTACAGGAGCCGAATGTAGCAAACCTACCACACACGTTAATAATTTTTAAAATTAGTTTCTATCACATTTAATAAGAAAACGCATTTCTGGAGGTCCTGAAACTTTTACTAATTTGCTTATGAATTTAATAAATTAGGCCTTTTTTTCGTTTATTACCTCTAAACTGTGCATCCTAACGAAAAGGTTGTTTTATAAGAAATTGGGCAGCATTAATTTCTATATCGAATAAGTACCCTAACTTATTAATCTGATATTCGTAAAACAAAAAATGATATTTCTGAACCAAATTTTACTCTAAATTAAGGGAAAAGTACTTCATACGAATTTAAACCTGACACGTAAACGCTTACTGCATATGGACTTCAACAGACATGCTATTGGAGGAACAACCAGAGTTGATGTTTTACGACAATACAACTTACTATGCATATATAATTGTGCTATGATACTATTTGACGCATAACGAATTGTTCTATAATCTTCGTCATTACAACTTTCACTAGAATCCTCCGCTTAGGATTTAGAAATGAAAAACTGAAACTATGAATTAAAATTTCTAATTCGTTGCCTTATCAATCTAAATAATTGCTTATTAACTGTTTTAGGAGCCTCAGAACTCGGTTAAGTGTTAAGGTTACTCATATGTGGTACTTTTTCCTCAATTGGGTGAAATTTAAAAAAATAAATAATCATTTTTTTGGTTTAATTAATTAGCTAATTATTAAGAGTATTAAATTTATTAGTATTATAAAACCGCAAGGAATGGTTTTCCGTGTTAAGTGTAATAGAGAATAATTTTTAACGTTATTTGAAGATATATATTTTTATACTTGAAGATATAATAAGATATATTTTTGTACTTGAAGAGCCCGATTAATATTAATCGGGCTCTTCAAGTACAAAAATTCGTAGAGAAACTGCCTTTCTTCTTAGTCTATCCGTCTAATATCTGCTGATATATAACAATATCTGCCTCAAACATTATCCGGTTGAGAGCGAATGCTGTACGCATGGGTGCAAGGATAGCATACGATAAGAGGAAGAGAAATGATGTTGATAATGTGCCTGATGATAAGGGATCATAAAGTGACTAAACGGATCGATATCTTTATCAGTAACCTGGAGGAAAACCAAGGTATCATAAATAATCTATTCCAAGATTAACAGGCCATGAAAAATATTTGAAAACTTTAATATATAAATATATCATGTCTTAACTATACCTCATAACATAAAAAATAACAATATTTATATAGACTATTAAAAAAAAAAATGCTATATTTTATTTATTTATTATTATTATTTATTTTTTTTATTTTTTTAAAATGATATAAAGATTTTTTCAGACTTTAAAATAATTTTATCTTGCATCATACCTTCTTGTACCATTAGATATAAGAAGGTATGACACAATAACTCGTTTGAAACATGCAATGCATAAATATATATCCTCTCCTAAGCTGTTATGCCTCTTAAAATCCGAAAAAAATACTTTTTCATACTATTTAAATAATAAACAAATGTATCTAGAATGGCACTGCTATTATTTTAAAATGATATAAAGATTTTTTTAGACTTAAATATAATTTTATCATGCATCATACTATAACACCTTGTTATAACTAATGACATGGAGAAATTTCTTATCTATTTGGTTAATCTGAGTGGAAATTAGTTATTTATTTAAATTAAGTGATTCTAATAATTTACATTGAATTCTACTCAGTATTTATATATTTAAGAGACGAAAATATAAAAATAGGACAAGATTTCTGTTTACCCTAACTTTTGAAAAAGTACCACCAACAATAATGGTACCACATTTCGACTTGCATAGCTACAACTTGGAGGGGGCAAAGTTTCAAATTTACAATAATTTCGGCCTGATTTTTCATTTATGTAAAAAAATTACACCATGAAATATTTTATTGTTCCCAACACTTGAATATGAACTTATCACTTAACCTGTTGCGATTTTTGAAGCTTGACAACAATTCTTTTCTATTCAAACACAATATTGTATCAATTGAATGTAAATTTCTTCAAATCAAAAGTAACGGTATTTGTTTTAAAGATTTTTTAAGTAAAATTGTTTATACAATGTTCATAGTTAGAAATGGGTTCTAAAATTTCGTAAATTTAAAATTATTGTGGGGGTGAGGTACCACCTTACTTCTTCGATGGCGTAGTCTCTGCACATTTCAATTTTATCACCAGTTGTCTTTCCTTTCTCACACGTATATCATACACATATTTATATGAAATATAATATATTATATACATATATTTATTTATTATTTTTATGTCTATTACTACTTGTATTTATTATTTTTTACATTTAGGTATTAATAAAATTGATCTCATTTTATATTTATTACTTATACATTATGCACATTTCAATTCTATTAAAAGTTTATTCGGTGGCGAATATAACTGATGTAATTATTTGAGGAGAAAGTTCATGTTACGACACGACTTTCAAATTAGTGTAAGATGTATATTTTCTTATTGACATATATATATACTCATATTGAATTTTATCTGATAAATGATCTGAGAGGTCAACAAAGGAACTGTGATAAGACTTGAATATATAGTGCAAAAAGTTTAAAATATCGATTTTTTATAACTTTCCGCCATAGCGATAATAAAAAAATTACTAGCAATTAGATAGTTATATTAGTTCAGTTAATTAGATTTATTGTGGCTTATTTGAGTTGCTGGCATAAAATAGATTGAATATTGACTGAGAATGAAATACAAGCTTAGAAGCCCAAATATATAACATAGCTATAAATTAAATGTAATAATAAAATATTTCAATTTTATGGTAATTTTTCACCTATTTTTCAACCATTTACACCTGCCTTTTTAATGTATTTGTTATTGCTTCTAATAATTATTGTTCTAATATTTATTGATCTAGTTCTATATTAACAATTATACCACACACGGCTGTATTTATTATTAATTATTTCCCTATTCATCTTTATTTATATTGATTCAACTTAAGCTGTCTCTTTTTTTATGAAAAAAAAAAATTATTTTGTATAATAACTTACTTTCTTTCTACATTTATTCTGATTTTTTATCACTTCTTACAATGTTTGTATCTTGTTGTCATTTAGTCCTGACAAATCCTTGCATAGTGGGACGAAACGTTGGTCACCCGGACTACCTTCGTACAATCTGCTTTTTACGGTAAACTATATTTTCCAAATTTTTATTTCATATAATCTTTTTCCATTATACCGAACTATTACAATTAACCATAGAAACTACATCGCTGTTTAATATTTATTCTTTTTTTTTTTATTTGAGTCTATTTTAATTTCTCATCCGTCCCATATTTATCTTTTCTGGCCCATTACAGATAATTTCCTTATTATTAATGTTTTATTTAAATTTAATGGCTGATCAAATGTAAAAATATTTTTTAGCAGACACATAAAAAAAAAGTTATGAATAATAATAATAAAGCAATTAATTAAGGCAGTAATAAGCTAAAGGTTAAAAACAAATAAACAATATATAAAATTAATAAATATCAATGCAAAGTAACCATGAAAGAACATTTGAAACAAGATAAGTTATTGGTAATCCTGAAATCAATGTAGAACTATCAATTCTAGATTTTCTATAAAAAAACAATTCAGAAGTTTTAGGACATAATATTCTTATTTATAATTGAGAACACCAATGACACATTTTATAAATTACTTTCTCTCTTTCCTACTCTAAGTTGGATAATTTAAGGACTTTGAACTAAATAAGGGAGATCTAGATAAGATTACATCCTCTATCAAAAGATAAAAAAAGTATTGGGATGAATGAAGTTAGAACAATCCGATCCGACATTAAAAAAAATAATTGAAATGATGTTATAAAAATAATTGAGGAGGATGACTGAACAAGAGTAACAGTTGGTCAAATAATAAAATACAATCGATCATTCTACAAGGGCTCCAACACTATCGATGTAAACAAGAACTCGATTCCATATCGTGCGAACAAGCAGTAATTTAATCCGCATAATCGCAGGTAATTGCGCATGACTGAGGGCTTCAGGTGTCTGCTCATCAACAAAGTGCTCATAGTTTAGCACTTCAGATAAGAATGTATATATATTTTAGTGATACTTTTTTCTATTTTTGTATAAGATATTCTGAAGTGCAACAAAGAATCCGTCAACATGTTTGCGTTCAATTCTTAAGACAGTGATTTAAATGAATTTTATATTACATAATAAATATTTTTGATCATCTTATGATTAAACTCTTAATTCGTACAAATAAACATAATATTATACAGATAGGAAAGACACATATCATACACGGTATGACTATGATACACAAACACACACATATATTTTTTTTTTATATATATTTGTGATAGACACGAATTGGCTGTTTAGTTGATTTATTTTACGAACATGTTCTTATATTATATATCCTGTGCCATGTTTAATTAAACATATACACATAGATAAACATACAAGTACACTTTTTGTTTTTATCGGTGCTCATAGCTTACCACTTCAGATCAAATCGTCCGAATTAAGTTTTTAATTTCTTTTTAAATATTAGCTTATCAGAAATGTAAACAAAAATACCGTCAACATGTCTACATCGAATGCTATAGCCATCCGCTTCTCAACAACTGTTAAGTGTTTTCAATGAATCTCAGATTACGGAATAAATATTTTTAAATACCTTGTGATTTAATTCTTGCTTTTGATTACATAAAAAAAAAATCTTATCTTCACCAGTGCTCATATTTAAGTACTTCAGGCACAATTATCTTACAATAAGCTACAAAATGATATTTAAACACAGGAATAAATAGTGTTAGATAGATAATCTATTTCTGGAGAATTTAAACGTGTTTTAAATGAGATTTTAATAACAGAATAAATATCATGACATTGAATTCATTCAAGACATTTTATACTGAAAAATTATAATTTTTATACAATAATGCAAATCAAAATAATCAGTTTTTATCAATTTTACTTTTTTGGGGGGGAAATTTTAGTGTCTTGACTAAATTATTGCATTTACTAATAATCGAATATAATTTAAAATTTTTAATTATAAAAAATAGAATTAGGATTCAACTCTGTGAAACCATATATTACAATTTAATGACAACATAAACTATTATACAAAAAGATAGAAATGCAAAATTATCAAAAACATTGTTCGATTACTATTCCTGAAATACTGCTATTACATTTTCATATAAATACAGTAAACAAATTATAAATAAACTTATAATGATAAAGCATATCAAGTGTATTTTTTATATAAAATATAAAAAAATAAATAAAATTATTCTCGGTCGATATTCGAATGAAAATTTATAATTCATTTTAATTATAGATAATTTTAAAGCAATAAAATTTAGATTTGTCCCAGACATTGATCATATAGTTAATATTGTAATTTATTTTAAGGTGTTAAGCAAATTATTAGGAAACTATCTGATAAATTATATTTATCGAAGAATATCATAACTATAAAAACTAATGCAGTTATAAATTAAATAGTTTAGCAAAACACATGCATTCCTTAATAACATCATAAAACCGTTGTTGCAATAATATGGAAGATATACATTCGGAAATTATCAAATAAAAATAAACGCTAAAAAATATATAGCATTAAAAAACCAGCTAATAATATTAAAATAAACACAAATTTAATTTGTTAGTTAAAAAATACGAACTACATGTAAGTGTTACCTATTATAAATAATGAGAACTAATTTTAAGACATTGAATAACCAATGTACATACAAATTAATTAAATTTCAGATAAAGAATTTCTTATGATTATTACCATCAAATCCATTTGGATTTGAATCTTAATCGTATACTGATATTTTTGAACATAAGAAAGCCTGTTAAAAATGAAAAGATTTATTAAAAGATTAGATAAGATCTAGTGGATCTCAATTTCTTACAATGGCATTATGACCAGAGAGTTCGGTGAAACATTCGTCTTCACTTTGAACATACATTATTTATGAAGTATCATTTTATTAAATATTAACTCGCAGAGAACGAAATCACTAACTGAGGCATTATAATTCATTTATTTTTTATTATCTTCAGGTTAATATTATTCTTTAGGTTTTATAGGTGCTAGGTGAGTGAATAAAGATTAAAGCAATTTGGATTATAAAAAAAAATTGATAACGAATACAGTTAGATAACACAGGATAACGAATAGTAAATTATTTAATAAAAACAGGATATTTTAAGTAAAAAAAGGGAAAAAAAAATTATATATGGCATATGTGACTAAAAAAAATGAAAAAATTTTTTTGTATTTACCGTAGAAGGTATTACTTTGTGACAACCATACTTACCGACTGTATGAGAAAGTAACCCCACGTAAAAAAAGTAACCCCTGTCTGCGGTATTATCTTTCGAATACGTCCATTTAAAAAATAAATCAAAAACTTTTTTTTCCTGCCAGATGTAACACTATTTGAGTAAAGCACCGGTATTTTGTGTACAATTAAGTGTAACATATTGCACATTGTTGTAGAAGTATTCCAGACATTTAGAAAGTTGCACATTCATCGCCCCTGACCTGTTCCAAGAGCTGACATTACCCACCAGTTGTCTTTCCTTCCTCACACGTATATCATATAAATATTTATATGTAATATAATATATTATATATATTTATTTGTTATTTTTATGTCTATTACTATTTGTATTTATTATTTTTTATATTTAGGTATCACTAATTATATTGATCACATTTTATATTTATAAATTGTATTTTAGTGCATTCGATTTTTATGTGTATATATTATTACTTTTTTTTTTTTAATTTCAACAATTTATTTTGCAGATAAATTTCATTTTATATTAATAAAGGGAGAACAAACTTTTCGGGGTTAGTAGAAAGAAAATGTATTTAAATAGGTAAATTTAGGTATTTTTATAGGAAAAAGAAATATCAATGGAATAGTAATAAAATAAGTCTAGTTTATATTAAATTAAATAACATAAAATTAATATGATAACAATAAATAACATAAAATTTCTAGCTATAAATTTCAAATTCAAATACAACAAAACAAATTTTCCTTGTCGAAATTTATTTTTTCTTGTATTTATGACTTCTAATTAATTTTTCATAAACTCAAGTATTTTGATTCTTTTTCCTTATCAAGTAACAATTTATAGTATTTTTATCATTATTAGACAATTCGATTTTTCAATCAAGAAGATATATTTTATCAGTTATGTTATAACACAAAAATACAATTAAATTAAAACTGAATGAAAAAAATTAATTATTAATATACATGAAAACATTATCTAATCTGCCGTTTTTTTATTTTATTTTTTTTAAACTTCATAAGTTCTGGAAAAGTTGAATATTGAAAAATTTATATTACTCTAATCTTCCAATCGTTCCTCCTATCTACAAATAATACATCATAATAATTTACATAAATAAATTCATGTATATACACTTTTTTAGTTTCATATTTACAATTAATCAATAAACATAAATACAAAGTACTAGAAAAAGAAAATGGGTAGTGAACCATAATAATATATGAGGTGTAAATAGTTGACCGTAGATTAATGATTGGAGAAGTTTGTCGGGGGGTGCGGTCAGCAAAGAACAACATAAATAAACAAAACCATAAAATAAATAAATAATAAACCAGGCATCAAATAAATAAATATGGTTTTGTTTATTTATGTTGTTCTTTGCTGACCGCACCCCCCGACAAACTTCTCCAATCATAATAATATATATATATTTATTTATAATTTATAAATAAATTTAAATATAAAGCACTAGAAAAAGAAAATGGGCAACGAGAAAAAGTACTTTAAGGTCATGAGGTTATGACCTGTCTGCAGGTATAATTCACTGCTCAGTTTACCGTTAATCCTTCTACCGCTATAAAATTCAGGTAAGGTAGTCTGGAAGAGTTTTGAATTGAGGCCAGGCTAATTGGCAGTCTGTCAGGTGGACAATTTTGGAAGAATTTATTTCTTCCATAACAATTTATTGGAAAAAGTTAATAGTTCTCTCTTTTAGGAAAATGACAACTTTTCAATTAATTTTCCTAAAAGAGAGAACCTTTAATAGTGACTTTCATAAAGTTGGTGGAAATGTAGTTACCATCACTGTGAAGTAGGCCATCGACTTGTTGAGAAGTAAAATAAATGTTTGTTCTAGCGTTGTATAATTATTGATGGAACATAAGTACATTTTTCATTTTTAAATTACTAAGATTGAAAAATAAAATTATTTTTCTTTCCTATCATTTACTAAATAAAAGATCTGAAAATGAAATATTTAATTCTTAAATGTAAACCTTTAAATAAACAGTTATTGCTTAATTTTTTCTTTGATAATTTGCTTAAATGCTAAATTAGCCATATGTTATTTGCTGAATCGGACATTATTCGAATATTGATCGTACTATTATAATAAAAACAAAACATATACTATTCATAACTCATATTAGTAATTATTGTTTTTTATTCTTTTCTTTTGTATTAAAATTATCTGTTAGTATACTTTCAGAAATTATTTCCGATTTTTAATAGAAATGTCCATCCTTATTGTCCATATAAAATTCAATACATTTAATTAGAAATATGTTAAATAATTACCGTATACTACTATTACCTATTTAATTATATTTTAGAAGCTGATTGATATATCGATTTTTTGGTTTGCAAATTTCCATTAAGGGATGTAAACAAAGTAATTTTCAAATGAATCACCAAATCAGTTCTTAATTATGTGATTGTGAATAATAATTGAACATTATAAAATCATACAAATATTCATTTAAAAGCAATAAAAACATTATTTTTTTTCCAAATTAAAAGTTGAATCAATAACAGTATAATGGAAGAAATAACGGTTTTACGTTGTTGATAAAGAAAAAAATGTGATAGGTGGGTATAAAGGTATAGGATACTTGAAATAATGATATATTTTATATTAATACAAATTTTATAATTTCTTTTTAAACATAAATGTTATCTAAAATTATTTTATAGGTTAGGGTTGGTTTTTAATTTTTAATTGCAAATTATTGTGGTTTGAGGACGAACTAATTTAAGTGAGAAACTCCAATTATAGTATATAAAGGGTTGAAAGTTTTTCCTTGGAAGATTATATTTGATAAATAAAATAATTTTGGTACATCAAATTAGAAATTAATTATTAATTTGCTGGAGACGAACAATAATTGATTGTTTAGTAAAAGTATTCATATATTTAGTACAAATATTCTTTTCAAAATAAATAATAATGAATAGATTCGTTATTGGTTATGCGAAATTTTATAATATTTTTTTTATTAAATATTTTACCAAATAAAATTTGGCCAAGTTTATTTATTAATTTTTATTAATGAGTTAATAAAAAATAATGATTTTGAAGACTTTTTGTTATTAATAAAATTCGTCGTATGTCTCAGAAAAAAGTATATATACACACTAATATTTATAATGTGAAAAAAGTGTAAAATTTCACGTATTAGTACGTAAGATAGTAATTAAGGTGTCTTCCAACTTCCTCATTCAAATTCCCAATGATGTATGACATTATTTATAGTCGAAATGCAGTATTCTTTATCTGAATGAATTTTTTTTTATAGTAGGAAGAAGCACTTCAAAATAATAATGATTATATTATATTTAAAAATGTATCAGCATTATATTTGGCAATGAATGAATCGTTCTTAGAATGTTATGCGAGGAAGGAAAAACCATAAATACGTGTTATTTCCTTGTAATAGTCCACAGTAATTAAGATAAGAAATATTCCTGTATCTAGAATTATCCTATGAGCTGCTAAAGAATTTATTTGTATCTTACTTACTTAAACGTCTCGAAGCAATAATATCTATAGCATTAATGTTATGGTATCTACAACATTATTGTTACAGTATTGTAACATGTTGTCGGGCTACTTTCCAAGAAGGAATTTAATTAACCGTCTTAAATAGATAATTATGTATGGATGTATATAAAATAATATTAATGGTGATTGAATATTCGCAATATTTAACTTTGCAGTGATATATTTGGATATGTACCCATTCTAAGATTTTTAAAATAATAAAAATCCTCTCTGCATAATAAAATGAACAATTTCACACCATTTATGAAGTTATATATCAATATAGGATAAAAAAAAATTATGGACCATAAAGTAATATGTATTAGTATGCCATAAAAAGATTTTCATTGGTAAAAAAAAAAAAAAAAAAAATTAAGGTAAAAGTTTCAAAGAACTTATTCATAACAGTCGTTATTTCATGTTACATTCTTGAAAATTCTCCTTGCACAACCATTGGTCTAGTGACAGTTCTTCCTAACAAAGTACTACCCCCTGGCCCTTCATGGGTTGCAGTGGTACAAATTTTAATTTAATTCTTGAAAATTAATTTGTCAAAATTTCATTAAAGCAAATAGAATTTATTTATTAGACTAACAGCCGAATCTCAACTTAATAAAAATTATTTCCAATTAAAAATATAATTATAATTTATATCTTGTATTGTAATATATATAAAAATAATTTTTAAATCATGTTGGTCGATTTTATTTAATAGAACAATATAGTAAATAAATGAATAACATATATTTTATCGTGGAATTTTTAACAACAGAAATATTTTATTTAAATATCATTATGGCCTATTGATATCCAAAAAAAATAAAACATTTTATTTCTGTTTTTATTTATAAATAGCTCAGTTACAAACACGATCTAGTCATTTTTTCACAAAATGGGTACAAAAAATTGTCATGAAACCCGCTAGAAACTTTTTAGAAAAGCTTCTTAATAAAACATGGAAAACTCTACAAGCGAATAGAATTAAGCACGGTCAAATCCAGCGGAGCCGATCAAAGCAGTGTATTCCAAACACGTGGCCCCGAAAAACTTAATTTAATTTAACACTACCTTAATTAAATTTTTTATATCTTATTATCTTACTATGTCAAAATGTTCTTAGTTATTTTTGTATCTTTTAGCCCTTATGAAGTGGGGCGAAACGTCGGAAAATAAAAAGTTGTTAACTATTTTGTTTCTCTTTTGACCCTGGCCCTAACCATCTTCTCCATAATTGATTATTTGTTTATTTATAGTCTAGTGAGGAAAATTAGTGTATTGTTAAACAAGTTTTAATTACAATAATTTAGGTAGGAAAGATCAATATTTGTTATTTATTTATTAGAATACACCAAAACTTTTATTTTGCAATAAGGGACATAATTATGAATGAGAATTAAATAAGATTAATCATACTCGATAAAAAATTGTAGATAAATTACTTGTCACAAAACCTATTAAATTGGCTTTACTCATATTAGCAACAAGTTTTAAAAATTGCAAGCATTTTTCAGATTTACGGATATTACGCGATATTCTGCTGCTTTATGGCGCACCAAAAAATTGTTGACAACTGAAATAATGCTTTATTTTCAAATAAATGAAGTACTAAACTATAATTAAAGCATTAAACAGATATTTAAAATTCTTGCAGCCACAATGTTTTTCCCTCTCCCCCCCACCAAAAAAAAAGTGTAAATGTTAAGAATGAGTCATAACAGATCTTCTTTTTTGTTTTTCCTGTCTACTGACGACACTTCATTTCTTAGAAGACGACTCCAGTTGGTCGAGACAGTGGACTCAACAAAGCGATTGCTCGTGCAGATTTGGACCCCTATCTCCCGGCTGATAGCAGAGCACGAGCCGCCCAACACCTAGCTTGCTCATAGTATGTCTCTTGTGTGATCGACGATAACACTCAGAAAGTCCCTTATTTCAGCTTGACTAAATTCAAAACTATTTCCTAAGTTATTTATCATATTTGTAATTTATATTATCGATATAAATGTGATTACAGTTCAAAAAAAAAATTCTGTAAACTTCTTGTGTGAGTTGAATCAATTAAAAACTAAGAAGGTTAGTTTTTATGGTTAATTTTTTTATTTGAAATAATCGACCATCCCTCATTGTTAGCAGTAATGAAAAATGGGTAAATATAAACTATGAAAGAATTAGATAATTAACTAAATGAAAAAACGTATGTTTTGGTGTTTACAATAGTCATGAGGTTTTGATTATTATCATAACAACTATGGAAAAATGGAGACATAGTAATCATGAAAGAAAAATGGTCCAGGCGAAAGAAAGAAAAACTCAAGTAGTCATAAAACTATTTATTATAAGCCAACATATAAATAAATATAAAATAAAAATAATTAATATAAATAAATAGTAAACAATAAATATTTTTACGGATATTTGAGTTTTTCTTTGACCGCCCTGGGCCATATTTCTTTTATTATTACACACGGTCAATTATCGATCTTCCAGAAACATACCAGGTCATTCAAAAAGTCCTGTCGTTTTTTTGGGGGAAATTATAAATA
>NW_027107175.1:16160-17976 GCF_000696795.3 Halyomorpha halys
GAAACAAATATAGGAAACCTTATATTATATAAATATTAAATACAAATCTATTAATAGAAACTTAGTAAGGATATTTCCAACATGAATAATAAACAAAGTCGCCATTTTAAAACATTTGAAGTTATCTATTTGGTCTATTTGGACTCAATGGTGACTCACGATAACGATTGTCCGGAAGTTGGGATTAGAAGAAAACTAATGTCTGTTAATTATTGAATCCTACGGCATAAGAAACCAGCATGTGGCTGCCACATGCTCTCACGACAAACAGAACTCACCTGTATAGAACCATAATCCGGCCAGTCCTAAGCTACGGAGCGAAAACTTGGACTACAATCTAGAGCAGTTAATGAAAGGGGTATTGGTAGGTGGAATCTGGGGGTGGCGCACAAAACAGGAACTTACAATTCATTCAAAGAGCAGAATGTCGTTCAAGTGAACAAAATGATCCGGTTGCATCAGCGGGTCATGTGGAGCGCTCGGCTGAAGATGAGTTGCCCAGGAAGATTCTGATGGAATTATACCATGGAACCTGAAGAAAAGAGAAAAACCGAGAAATAAATGGATAAGAGTTACGACAGACGTACGAAATGTCCTAGCCGTGTTGTAGACACAAATTGCATAAAGGGGCTGGTGGAAGCCCGGACTCGGTAACAGGTTGAAGTGACGTAAAAAAAAATTGATTTCAACTCAAAGTAAGCTTGGTAAATCTACTTGACGTAAGTCAATGCTGAGCGATGTACACGTTTCACCAGTTTATTTAATTTCTAAAATAAATAAAATATTAAGAAAGAGAGATGATAATAATTCCTTCATTATAATTTTTTTGATAAGACAGGAATTGTCTGTTATCTGGAGCACTTGGCATTTATGTTATCTGCTGATTGCAGTCGACGGATCATCGCTTTAGATAGCAAAAAAAAAATCTAAAAACTGAGTATGAAATATTTACGTGAGAAGCTGACATCACTTGATGGGGATATCCAATTTAGTTCGTCCTTTCCTGTAACCACGTCGATTGCCAATATTTCATGGCAGGAAAGGCATAGTTATAAATTAAAATATAAACGGTACAGAAACAATTAAATACTGAGCATGCTCTTAAAGGATGCTAAACTCCGAGGGACAAAGAAGAGACTGGATAATTAAGGAGATTGAAGGGGCCGAACAAAGGGAACAATAGGAATACCTCGTCCATTCAGAGCTCAGGTGGTCTGGGACAATAAGGGTTCGGCGACGATGAGGATCATTGGGTCTTCGGGACAACCATCTTCTTCTGGAGGATAACAGAACGGCTTGTCGTGTATTTGTTAATGAGGAAATTAAAAAACCTGAGCGAACTTTAAGTGGCTTTCTAAAGCAATTTGAGAGAAGAAAGCTTTCAGGCGCAGTTATATAATAGAAAATAAGTTACTAATAACATAAATAATATTAAATCAAAATATCTTCTGATAAACAATTGAATAAATACATATATATAATTGATAATTATGAGAGATAGTTGACCGTGAATGACTTGTACGAGGAGAATATGGTTGGGGGTGCGGTCAAAATAAAACACAAATAAGTTGATGTAACTTATTTAATCGTGCCAACGTTTCGGCTAGAGTTTTAGCCTTCATCAGGGCTAAGAACAGAACGAGATAACAACCAATGAGTATAGAAAATAAAATAGAAGAAAGAAAATATAAACAGAATGGCATAAAGTGAATAATTTTACAGGATGGAATTAATAAAATGAACTGATGAGAGAAGTGGAAAATAAAATGTATACATAGGTAATTGAACAAGTAGGTAAAATAACATAATTAAGGAA
>NW_027107175.1:18026-24948 GCF_000696795.3 Halyomorpha halys
TAAAAGTCCATATTTACAATTTTTTGATGAATAAAAGAACCACTATTTTCATTTCAAAATAGGCTAGAATTGTAGTTCAGTTGAATGAGTTAAACAAAAAAAAAAGTAATAACCAAAATACTCTGGATTTTTGTTGATAACGAGAACATTCATTTCAATTCTTATGGATGTGGGTGGATAGAAAAATGTTCCAAAAATCCATATTTACAAATATTTAAATATATAACCAAACATCCGTTTACACAATGAATAACAAAAAGAATAGTATAATAAAGGAGAGTAAAATAAAAATAATCAATAAATAAACAAAAAAATGTATTTTATAAAAAAATGAATAATATTGAAAAATGCAGTCTATAACAGTAAATTCAAAGGAAGAAATATATATTCCGGAATTAACAGCACATTATGTTAAAAGTTCACATTTGCAACTTAAAAAAAGGCTAGAATAGTAGTTCAGTTGAATATGTTTAAAAAAAAATATGGATTTATAAATTTTAATTGAAAACCAGAACATTCATTTCAATTTTTGGGAGTCTGGATGGATAGATAGTGAAGTAATAGACGGGAGGGCAAAGGTGGAACAACGAAGGGTAATGGAACAACGAATGAAAGTAGAAATGGAATTCCATAGGGAGGAGGATCTGAAAATGAAAGATCTGTCATAAGCTACTGTTTGGTGGGCCCAATCCAGAATTTGAATAGGAGATGAAAGATGTATAATGGACGGCGAGATTGGATAACTTGGTAGAGGATGGATTTCAAAAAACATACACAACTGTAGGAAGGATAGATCCACTTCAACTCTTCATAATAACGGGAAATTGAGACGTTACTGGGAATTCCGAAGATGGATCCTTCGAAGAACTTTGTTAAACATTTTAGTTTAGCCTCGAGTTCCCCAGAGAAACCCACACGTACCGTACAGTGTCAGTCAAAATGGGAGAATTCCTATCAGGTAACTAGGAACCTGTGGTTTTCAAAAGGTAATAGGTGGCCAGTATAATTTAGGTGCTTTAAGGTGGAAAAAGGCAGGAAGACAATTTATATTTGTTATCCACTCAGAGAAACCCAATACAAAAAATAAAATACAAATTTTTATAGCTACATACAACTTTATGTTCATAAGTTTTGCCTTGCTTGCTTGGTCATAAGGTTTTATTTTTTCGAAAATCACGAAGATAAAAATAACACGAGCTCTCCAATCTACGCAAAACTTGTTTTGTTTTTTTTGGCGCCCCGCGCTAGGTTTTTGGGAACGTGATAGCTAAGGGCGTAGAGGTTGATTCAGTGTTCGATTCCCACGTTGGTCAGGCAATATTTATTTCGCGACAGACCCGTGAAATGAATCTTGACATCCCTACTCCTATGGATCCTCAGTGGTTAACTAAAAATATAAACCAAAAAAAGTAATCCTTCTTTAACTGGTGATAGGAAAGAATAAAATAAAATCAGATTCATAGCCTTAGGCGTATGCTTAAAGAGCGAAATAGTACCAGATAACCGACAAGCGCCGTTTCTTATTTGTTTTTTGAACATGTGTAACAGTAAATAATTTATTTAAAAGTCTGTTGCGATAAAAAAAAAAAAAAAATGCAACCTATATTTCAACTCATTAATACTTTTTTCAGATGCAATTATTTTTAAAATAATGTTTTAAAAGATTAAAAAAGGTATATTCTCGAAATATTTAATTTATATTACAATAAATGATAACCAAAGATTGTTGATATAAAGAAGGTTATAGTTAGTAACGATGAAGGGTTGTGATGGATTAATTAAAAGATTTAATGGATTATTTTTAAATTTTATATTTACAACTAAACTATCTCACTTTTTTAATACATTATTTAAAATATAATTACAGTCATATAATTTAATGTTGAATGGTAAAACGAGACTCTATAAAATAAATTTTATGTTATTGAAACAATTTAGACACGTGCTCAATTTCAATATTACTAGCAATACTTCTATTTATTATGACGAAATAAACAATATTATTGATTGGGATGAATTGTTTCCATATTGCTCATTTGTGTTTTGGTGTAGTGCTTAAGGGTAGGAATTTAGGATAGATACATCTGTAATGAAGCAATAGCCAAGTAAGGTATTTTTTGAGTTATTCTACACGATATCTTTTTATCTAAATATGAAATAAAAATATTCGTACAAAAGTAGTTACCGGACACATTTAAGAACCATCAAATGACAGAACGGATTGTTCTTTTGGAGTATAGGTTAATTTTAACTGAAAATCAGTTAATTTTTTGAGTTAAATATTCTGTAATACGGCAAACAAAATAATTGACACTATCTACTGTTATATCATAGTGTTAATGAATATATAAATAATAATAATAAAACTATTCTATTAACTAACTAAATCGTATTTAAAGCTAACTTAATTGTGCTTATAATCTTGAAAATCGATTATTGACTTTCAATCAAACCAATATATGTTTTTTATTACAATTATCAAAAAAAGATTCAAACCACGAATTCTAAATTATCAAAAAAATATATCGACTTTAATATGATTCGATTTTTTTTTTCATTTCTCAATTAATTGGACCATATGTTAATTATTTCGATGCATCAATATTCTTTAAAAATTAGTCAGAATCAAATCTAAACGTGCCTAGGGATGGTAAATTCAGAAAATATGAGGATTTTTTTTATTAACTTATACTCTTTATGGAATATTATTATTTAAAAAAAATATTATGGATATATTTCGAGTAAATTAAATGTTTATTGAAAATTGTTATTATTAACAGTTATTTGTCTGGGGAAAATTACAATTTTTTAATAAACTGAATAGGTTTTGGTAGAATACTTTTATTTTGCCAAAAAAAAACTTTTGTGAAGTGGGTATTTTAACTTTTTATTAAAAAAAAAAAAAAACTTCTGGAATGTAAGAAAACATTTATCATACAAAAAAAAAATCCTAAATAAAATTAAAATATGAAGATGGTCAGGGTTGCGGTCAAAAAGAACAAAAATAGTTTTCAACTGTTTATTATCCGACGTTTCGCCCCACTTTGTAGGGCTTCGTCAGGGCTAAAAAGATACAAAAACAACTAAGGACATTTTGAAATAGTAAGACAATAGCATACAAAAAGGTAAAGTCAGGTAGGATAAATATTATGTAAAAAATAAGTAAAAAAAATTATATACAAATGTAAGAAAAGAAGAAATGAAATATTACTAAAAAAATAAAATAAAATAGAATTTGTTGCCCTGATAAAGCCCTAAAAAGTTTCACGAAACGTGGGATAATAAATAGTTGAATACCATTTTAGTTCTTTTTGACCGCAACCCTGACTATCTTCTTCATATTTGAAATTATATGGTCAATAATCTATGTACATATTATATAATATATATTAAATAAATTTCAATTGTAACAATTCAATATTCAGAATGGTCATACAGAAATAGTTCTTAGTTGTACATTAATAACAGTTGTAGATTAATATAGGACTTTTTATATCTACTGACAATAACAATAATTGATGATTGCATTTAAAAGACGAAAAATGAGTTAGTGTTAATGACTTTTATAAGTAAATGAATTTTGTAATTCTTGAGTTAATAATATAGAGATTTTATTCACCATGAATAATTAAAACATCCCTCGTTTAAATTCAATTTATCAAATTTATATTTGTAAGCATATAGTAATTTAACGATGTGTTATTTGATGCCGTACTAATTCTTACAGTTTAAAAGTGTTATAAACTATGTTTTAAAATATTTATCTCTGGGAAAACCAATCATAAGTTAACGATTTTGTTCATTTATGTTTTGCAGTCGTTAACTGTTCACTAAAATAATTAAGATATTAATTAAGATAATTATTAGTACTGTATTCATCTTCTCCAATATTTTGCTAAAATATCTGTAGTTTTATTAGAGACCTTTTTGACGTCATTAAATCTTAATCGTCTGTATTTTTATTTTTATTTAAGGTACATTAAAAAAAAAATAGCACACATTGATATGATGTACTTAGCTATTATTTAACTTGCATATAATACTGCATATATTGCATATACATAGTTTTCAAAGTCATTTTGTTTAAACACCAGCCATTTCATTTTGTGAACTATAATATGAACTAAGAGAGAAGGCACTCACAAGAAGAAAATATAGTTGAGCATGAAAATTTCTGAAGGAAGAAATAATTTATATACTAGCAATGGCAGTATATATGCTTTAAAAACCACATTAAAATGTTATCATTAATGGCAGTGAACTCTGAACTTGAGCAGACATGGAACCCCGACGGTATGAGCTAAGGATTCTGCTATAGAGGAACTTGGTGAAACCTGTTTGGCGATGGAGGGGTTCGCCCAAAGTCTTTCACCCGCGACAATACTTGTTTTATAGTCCGTCTGTCCCCTGCCCACGTTGTGTCTCTACCTTAGAACAGTGTGAGGGGTGAACTTTTGGGTACAAAACCCGCTCGAAAAGAAAGAAACTACAAGAAAACGAAACTTTACAGCATCAAAAGATACTAAATGTCATTACCACACCGTAATCACTCTGTTTTTCCAAATATATAAAATAGACTTTTTAAGAATATCTATTTCGATACAGATACCTTTATGCTTTGCCTAATCCGCTTAGTCAATTAAATCAGTGTCTATTATTTCAATTAAAAGTGGTTATTTTTTCTCGATATCCATGGATAAATTAATTAATGATTTTGAAATAAAAGTAAAATGGTGTTGTCTGTAGCATGGCGAATTCAACACTTCAAATGAATTCTCAAAACAATGTTGAAGTCCAAACAATTGAATGCACTTAAATTTTATATTCTATGACCCTAAACAATATGTAACTTAAAATATCATGGCACTTTTAACACGTGTTTAAATTCTCAATCTGAGCTATAGACCAAGCTTTCTGGTTAATAATAATTTTTAAATAATTAATGCATTTATTCAAAATTTAGAGTAATACTTATCCATTAAGTAGATATTGGCTGGGAAAATAATTATAAACGGTGGCCATTTTCTTAAATCTATGATCGTGTTTTCCTAACATTTTTTCTAAAGAATCCATTGAATGAAATTAATTTTAAGTGCGGGAAAAGTTTAAGTTATTTTTACTAGACTTAAGTGCGGATGGAAAATCATATACACAATTTTATTTTTTATACTTAACTTCAGAAGGACCCAATCATAAGCTATCTACTTTAGATAAAAGTTTTCTAATTAATAATTGAAAGAATTATCGAATGTCGCTCTTTCTTTAACTTCACTTAATAATAATAAAAAAAAATTATGATTCTATAGGAGTGTTTTGTGGTTATTTAAGATTCTTTTAAGTTCGCATCGAATTACCAAATCCCGTAGTGGAAATTAGGCAGTTAAACTAAATTGTTGTGCATAACTTAAAATTTAAAAAATATACGTAAGAAAATCCAAACCTTTCTAAAGTATACCTGCCCAAACATGAACTTCAATTAGAGCCCTAATATTATTCTTTATGTTCAATAATTTACAAGATGCAGTCTTTCAAAAACCGAGATTTTTTTTTCAAATAACAAGAAATCAAAATCACGGAACCTGCTATGCTTAGGAAGGCAATTTTTATAAACTAATTTATATGGTATTTTATTTTCTTCAATTTGAGCGCTAATAGATATCTGTACGTATATTATTTTAACGATATTTGTCAAGATAAATTCACGAAAAGATGATTTCTCCTTTATAGTTCAACTCTTTATTTCATTCCAAATATTGCTTAAGCGATATCTACCAGAGCCATATCTCAAATTGTTGAATATAAAGGGCTTGATAATGTTTTTTTTTTATTTCAGGAGTGAAAGAAAATAAAAAAAAAATGGACATAAACTCAATGTATATATATATACCATTGTACATATACTTTTTTTGATTCTAAATTAGCGAGACTTAACTCATTGATTGGTATTAATCCAGCAGTTTATAATCACTTCTAGACTCACTTAACAGTTTCAGTTGATTAACTAGAATAAAATCAAACAAAAATCATCAGCAAGTAGTCCCCTGTAGAAAGGGGGATATAAATTAGAAAGAAAAATACAGGACTTTTAAACTGCTGCAAACTAACTTTAAAATTAAAAAAAAAAAGGATTATTGGAAAATGAAACAAATATTTAATTTATTGCAAGAACAATAAAATTCTAACTGCGTCACATATAATAATAGAGACGAATTAATAAGAGAATAATAGAATAAAATAGGAAAATAAACGAGTCTGTTTATATTTCTAATTTATGTATTTAAGCCATTTGAGCTATTTCATTTTATTCTATTCATTTGGCTATAAACCAAAAAATATGCGGCACCTATTTTGAAAAATCGAAAAATTGACAAAGTGTTATTAAAAAAATTTTTACGAAGAAAAATAGAAAGAATCTATTGGCAGAAGTTAGCCAAAGACAATTTACAAGAGTAAAAAATGATTTTATATATTTATAGATAGATGACTAGCGAACTATAGATAGCAGAAAATAAATTTGAAAGCCAAATAAAGGAAATTCGTAGCCCTTTTGTAGAGAGCTTCGCATATAAATTAAATTCTAACAGTATCACGCTTAATGACAGTTACAATCCAATAAACACTATATTTAATATAATTTATATAAGTTTTACTCTCCAATTTTTTCATTATTTTATTTTAAATAATTGTCATTTTTTACTTATATTTACTAACTAGAATCTCATGTGTTTTATTATTTGCTCTTTCCTCTTACTTTATTTTATTATAATTTTCTCATACAGCCTTTATTTATTATAATTCTTATCTTGTTTTTGTCCTTAGCCCTAATGAAAGCCTTGAAATTCTGGCCGAAACGTTGGCACAAATAATAAGTTTGTACTTATTTGTATTCACTGACCGCACTCCCAATTGTCTTATATATATA
>NW_027107175.1:24998-36673 GCF_000696795.3 Halyomorpha halys
ATTTATATTATAATAAAAAAATAATTGATCAGAAAAATAAACGAGTCAGTATATGTTTCTACTTAATCAGTTCAATCAAATACCTGATACTGTCATTAAGTCGAATGAAATTATGTCTATTTAAACTCATTTAACGTTGAATAATTGTGATGGAAATCATAAAGTGATTTACTGCCCATTATATTGGAATAATAATTTTAAAAACTCATAAATTCTGCGGAAAACCCCGAAGAAATAAAAGTTGCTCCGCTCATAATTCAAGATTATCTCAAACCTGTTAGCTCATAATTGGAAGAACACGAGTAACCAGACTTTACATCGACCATTTCACTAATTAAAAGATTTTAAATTTCCCCTCCCCCAACCTTAAATTGACCTAGGACAGGGTCAATTGCAGTCAATTAGTAGTAACAGTTCGTAATTGCACTTCCCACATCCTATAATGCAAATGGTAGCCAGTATTTTCATCACATAAAATCAATTATATAATGCAAAAGAATGACAGTTAACCACGTGGGTTTGCATTTGTGAAAATTATTTTTTTAGAATGCCTAGAGTTTCCAAAAACAAAACAAGTTTTTAAAATTTAGAATTAATAATCTCTCCAATAGATTATTTCAAGTAAATCACAATAGCGCTTATTCGTCCCTCTTTCCACAGTCTGCTGGTGTACCTCAGGGTAGTATCTTTGGTCCTATCCTCTATTCAGTTTTTAAAGCTGGCATCCCAACCTATCCTAACACTATTCTCACTACGTACGCCGACGACACATATTTATTGCCAGTAAATAATGACTCTTCCATTGTATCCCAAACCCTCTAATCCCAAATCACCACCCTTGAAGAATGGTGTCCAAACTGGAGGATTAAAATAAATTCCAATAAATCCCACCAAATCACATTTACCCTTCGTCATAAACCCATGACTTCCTGCCCCACTGTATCCTTTAATAACACCCCACTCATTCCTGTCGAACAGATCCGTTACTTAAGACTGCATCTGGACAAACGACTGACATGAAATCCTCAGACTGAAAAGGCAGGAAACTACGACTATTACAACAGTTACTAGACAAACGGCCTAAACATTCAATCCATTACATCTACTTGACTATAAAGCTTATCTGGACAAAACGAAGTTGAGCTTTGGGGCATCACTAAACCATCGAATTCCTCGCGTATCCAATCATTACAGTCCAAAATATTTCGTAAATCCTTAATACTCCTTACATTGTCACAAATCAAATCATCCACCAGGACCTCAATGTTCCATATGTTGCCGATTTGGCCAGAACCGGTTACCAATCCTTCCATGATAAACTTCCCAACCACCCAAACCCACTTGTTTCTAGCCTGGCTTCTCCTTCAATACGTGATTTTCCCCCAGGCGTCTGAAAAGAAGATGGCCCCGAGATCTTCTTCTTCAGTAACGTAATAGGAGTTTTATCAATGGGTAGATTCTCCACATGTTTAACCTAATAGCAAATTTACTTGTTGTATTTAATTTTGTAAAATTACAAAGTATTGTTGTAAAAACTGATGAAACTGATTTGTTGTAGAAACTGATTGTGAATTTTTTTTTTATATCCGCATTTAAGCCCAGTCAGACTATTTCAATGAAGATAAAACCTAGATAATATTAAATACCACCTAATTTTACATTGATACACTGAGTTTAATCAAAATCGTTAGAGCCATTTTTGAGAATATCGAAAAAAATATGAAAAATCGATTCTATGATAACCCTGATTTGTCAGCTCTGACAAAAAATGTATCTCAGGCATACATAGACCCTTTATATGTAATTTTAGTTTCGTACGACTTTCCATTTTTGAAATTGGCTGTTTTCTCACAGAAAATTTTCAAAGACTTGATTATTTGGACTCCAGTGACCTCAAAAGATGTATTTTAGTCTAAAACTGGAATTCGAAATTTTTCAGGATCGCAATACTTCTCCATGTATATTTCATATAGATGTAAGAGAAAGTATAGAATACAAAATTGTTTTATAACATTCCATGGTTTAAATAATATCGCTAATGGTTTAAATAATAAACGTGTGAAGTGTTTTTTTTTTACAGTTATTTTTATCAATAACAATATTATAATATAATAAGCGCATTATTATTCATTTTACGAGGGATATTTTGGGGGAAATAATTTTTCCCTTTTATAAACAGACCTGCGTTATTCCCTCCAGGAAAGAAACTAGTCTGATATGCTTATATATTCTATCATAATTCTTTAACAGTTATAGTCAAAACTCACAGTTCACAGCTTGATCTCCATCTAAATAAGGGTATGTTTGTATAATATTGAAAAGTAATTAGTCATCTTGATATGGTGTAGTGATATATTGGAATAACATTTATTTTTCAATTATGTGTACAATAATGGGGAAACAAAATTTATTTCGTATGGGATAAAATGTTTATCTTTTATCAAATATTTATATAAACAGATCTGTTCATAGGCTCATCAATATAATTCAATAATTCATAATATAACAATAAAAGCTTTTTCTTTGGTAATGATCGTAAGTCCGGATGGCGTTCAAGAAAGCTTTGTGAAACCTATTCATATTGCGAAAATTATTCAGAAAGGTTTTTTATACTCAAAATTGCTAATAAACCCTATTTAGGAGTTCACTTTTTTCCAGGATATTAAGGAAAAGGGAAAATTTTAGGGAATGCTATCTATACCTCTCGAAAATTGGAAAATTCTTTTCGACGCTAGTTATTCTACTGCTTATGTGAGCTTGGTAGAAAAGTATTTTTTATTTTCCTCCATCTACATTACGGTTACATCGTTGTTTCTTTTATTCTGAATCATGAACGGAATTGTTTCTCGGGATCTGAATGTACAGAAATGTTAACGCTCATTTTCCTGAATATAACTGAGTAGGTTTTAAAAAAGAAGTTTTGAGATTCGAGAAATTAGGTAGGGTATATAAAGATCAGCTGCATTTCTACATTTATTTTCTCAAAATGTATAATTTTGAATATTTGGAACCCCTTAAATTGAATTAGGAATGACCATAAGCCTATTCATAAACATCAACATTTTTTTTAAACAAATTTAATGTGAAAAATAACTTTTTCTATAGTAAAAATCCGTGATCTTTCTATTTATTGTAGATAGCTTTAGTGTGGTTGTTAATTTTTTTAGTCAGATTTTTAATTTTATAATATTAATCAAAAATATTAAGGGAAAAATCTTTGAACGTTAAGTTGGCATTTTCGTTAAAATTATATAATAATACAATTTTTTTTTTTTATTTTAGATATATCACTATTTAGATATTTTATCGCTTTATAATTTTTTTTTTAAATAAAACTGTTTGAATGAAAATGTAAATCTATTGTTCTCATATATTTTTATTTAAATTATTCTTGATAAGTTTACTATGATATGTTGAGAAAAAATATGGTTTGAACACTTGGATATCGTAGAGGGTTGTATAAATTTATTTATTTTTATTTGATTATGTTATACTTATTTATTTTTAAAAAAAATGGATTTTGAAACTTACCTTATAATACCATAAGGCAATCCAAGGCAATATTTCACTAATATACATATATCATTTATCTGCAATATGTATGTATAGTACGAAATATAATAATAAAGGAGATTACAAAAAAAAATCAGAGAAATTTGACTACAAATAAATAATAGAAAGATCATAGTATCATCTTTGAACTACATGAGCTTGCATTTTCATTAAAAATATAGAAAAATAAATTTTTCATTTTACATATTTTTGTAGTATTTTATATTTTTGTAAAGTTTCAGACTTAATATTGACCATTTTCGGAAATGAAATTTATCAACAATTGAACTACAAACAGCTAGAAATACGTTTGAAAAAACGAAACAAAAAGAACTGTAGACTCCTAAACAGGCCTAAACTTTTAGATAAAAAATAATATTTTTTTGAGGTGCAGAAAGATGTTGATGAACATAAAATTCTAACAGCGTCATTCTAAACAGTAGAGTCAATTTAAAAAATATATATATAAAATTATCATAATATATTTTAACAACAATATGGGCTTAATGTAGAGCAATATTTTAGAAGTTTCCTTGACTATTCTATTATTTATATTAAATACTATATCTCTATTTTTTTTTATCTTCTCATGTCTCAGTAAACTATTAAAGAATAATTTATATGAAAATATTCAACAATAGATTTATATTTTCTTTCAAGCAGTTTTGTCAGTATTCCTTAGCTATCTGAAAATAATAATAATAATAATAAAATGATAAAATATCTAAAAGTTGATACACTATTAACTACCTATAGAAAAGCGAAAGTTGGCGATCTTCACAATCGATGACGAAGCAGATAGAATTTAAAAGCTTGCAATATAGAAATTTTGTGCTGACAGGTTAATAAATAAATAATGGAATGTTTAAGAATTCGCTTTAAAATAACTTAAGTTTTAATTTAAGTAAAGTTTTGAGATTTTAGACAATTATTGATGTTAATAGGTTATTTTATAACGAATTATTTATTGTTTTTCACATCCTCATATTTTCATTTCTTATCTTTAGTCTTCAACTATACTTAAAAAAGATGAGTAATTCATAAAAGTCTGTCCGAAAATGCGGGATTCAGTCGATGATGCAAGTTCGCCTGGTATTTCTATATTGTTTTACGGGTTGCGAAAATGCAAACAAATAAAGAAGCAATTGATAATAATTTTTGTTTTGTTTTGGAAATACGTTAAATTTATGTGATGGAAATAAATTATACATTCTATCTGAATTGAGATATAGTCATGATGCATTAACAATTCTGTAATTTGTTTTTTCATCGATTCTATTTATTGTAAATAACAAAAAATAAATATTTACAATAAGTTGTGTAGCCATGCCCCTGCATTATATAATAAAACATTGCACATCTGGAACCACAAAAAAATAAATAAATAAATAAAATTGAAAACAGGAATGCACTTTAATTTGTAATTAAACAATTATATATTAATAGACAAGCTGATCAGATAAGGGTATTGTTTTCTTTAATGTTTTCCTTGGTTTTACTTGTTATTTTATTTATTAGTTGGTTTTAGTAAATTCTTATGGTTTTACGTTCAAATAAATTGTCTGCAAATTAAGTAAGTTTATAAATACGTTTTTATTCGTCTTTATAAACATACATCTAATATATATTTTTAAACGATAGAGAGTAGGCAGGGCTTTTCATGTCATGGTGATTAATAATGCCTTATCTCAATTCCATTTAATATGGATGGGGTATATATGAAGATATAGAATTTTAAAAATATTCTGATAGAGCAGCTAACTGTAGTATTTATAGGTAAAGTACTTTGGGGATATACCAATATGTTGCATATAAGATCAGAAAGAAAGAACTAGGAAGAATGTTTTAACTTTTTTTTTTTGTACTTCTCTCACAATACCTTTTAATTTTAATAAGGAATACGTGCTCGCCTATTATTGTATATTTAAAAGGCCACAAACACATGAAAGAAATTATTTGTGTTTGTAATAATGATTTTACAGTACAATAGTTTTCTTTGAGTTGATATTTCAATTAAGAATAGAAGTAACTCCTTGTTCTTTGCGATAATACAGAAACTATATTTGTTTGCTTTTTTTTTAATATTGATTTGATTTATATTTTAATTTAAAGTAATTGTTTAAGTATCGTAAAGAGCAATAAAAAATAAAATAGTATTATATTGAAATTGTATTGATAAGATATTCAAACCTGACTAAAAAGAAATTAAAGTTACGTAACGCTACTTTAAGACAATTAACGTTAACGACAATTTTTGAAGAAAAAATTAACCGACCCTGCCAGGATTCGAACCTGGAATCTTCTGATCCGTAGTCAGACGCGTTATCCGTTGCGCCACAGGGCCATGTCCAATAAATTGACAAAGACGTTTAAAAGTTTATAAAAATATTTTTATAAGTTCCGGAATTATACACTATTGATTAAAAATATACGGGATCAATTTAAACCTCATATATCAACAGATTGGGACATAATTCTTTTATTTTCAAAAGGAAAAGAAAATGTTTTCAAGCAGTTTTATGCTTGGATAATATGGGACTAAATCAGATGAGTATTATAAAGATGCATAAGTTTATATGCTACAAATAATGTTTATTTTACACTCAGATATAAGAATTAGCTTTAAAACTAGGTGAGTTAAGGGGGGAGGCTAACTGGAGGGGGGAGGGCCATGAGCGTGGCTAGGGTGGGGGCCCCTAAGGCCTCTGCGCATGCCTGCTCCCGCTCTTCCCGACCAGTGAGGTGTGGTACTAACAGTCCATCAGTGCAGGTTTGACTGAGAGAGTGTTTGTGTGTGTTCTAGTGGCTCCAGCATGTTTGACGTGTTCGGCTCCCTCAAGGGGCTTCTCCGGATAGACACAGTATGCATCGACAACAATGTGTTCCGGCTACATTACAAAGCCACCGTCATCATCCTGGTGGCCTTCTCCCTGCTGGTCACATCCAGGCAATACATCGGAGACCCTATTGACTGCATCGTCGATGACATCCCACTCAGCGTAATGGACACCTACTGCTGGATCTATTCGACGTTTACGATTCCGAACCGACTATCCGGTACTGTGGGAAAAGATGTCGTTCAACCAGGTGTAGCAGGACATGTCGAAGGTGAGGATGAGGTCAAATATCATAAATATTACCAGTGGGTGTGCTTCGTGTTGTTTTTCCAAGCGATACTCTTTTATGTGCCTCGTTACCTGTGGAAAACCTGGGAAGGTGGAAGGATCAAGATGTTGGTACTAGATCTCAACTGCCCGGTTATTAATGAAGAATGTAAAGCGGACAGAAAGAAGCTACTTGTCGACTATTTCACCTCAAATCTGCACACTCAAAATTTTTATGCTATCAGATTTTTTATATGTGAAGCACTCAACTTCATTAACGTTCTTGTACAGATTTATTTCATGGACTTCTTCCTAGACGGAGAATTCACAACTTATGGGTCGGATGTAGTCAGGTTTACTGAAATGGAACCGGAAGAAAGAGAAGATCCTATGTCGAGAGTTTTTCCTAAAGTTACCAAATGTACCTTTCACAAATATGGTCCATCAGGATCCGTGCAGAAATTCGATGGCTTGTGCGTACTCCCGTTGAACATCGTCAACGAAAAGATTTATGTGTTCTTATGGTTCTGGTTCATCATCCTCACCATCCTCTCCGCATTGGCCCTCGTCTACCGCGTCGCCGTGGTTTGCGGGCCCCAGCTTCGCCTCTACCTCCTCCGCGCCAGGTCTAGGTTGTCGCCCCAGGGACAGATAGAGACAATCGCTAAAAACTGCCACCTTGGGGATTGGTTCGTTCTTTACCAATTGGGTAAGAATATCGACCCTCTCGTATTCAAAGAACTGATAGCAGATCTGGCGAAAAAGTTTGAAGGTAAAGAGTCAGTTTAAGAATTATTTGGTTTATTGTATTTTTGTAATACTAGTGCCTTAACTATGCCCTCTAGAGTAGGGCTCTGTCCAGACTTTAGCTCTTGAAATAATGTGTTCAACATGTGCATTAATTTCATTTTTGTTGATTGACATTTCAATTTTGTTAATTGACAACATCCTTCTTTTGGGGGCTTCAGGCACTTATGTGATTTTGCTTATAATTATATTTTGTTAATTTTTATCAAATGAAGTAATACTCCTCCATAATTGCACTGCCAAAGCTATATGTCTTTCATTCATAGCTAGGAAGTAGCATATTATGAGAGCAAACGCACACATTTTATTTACAATTTTTGAAGACAATAATGTACATTCCAAATTCAACAATTGGCAATATTTAGGTGTTCAAATTGTAAAATAATGCTCATGATACTTTTAAAAGACTGTATTAAACTTTAACTGCTTCCTTATTGTTTATAAAATTAATTTTTTATGTACATGTAAAGTTTTTAAGATATTGTAGAAGTTTATATAATGTATCACTTCTATATTTAAAGTTAAGTTGCAGATTTTTTTTTTTTTCTAGAAAAGAAAATATATTAGATCCAATCAATGTTTTTGGTTATTTAATTTTACAAAAAATGCTCTATTTTATTGATTTAGCTTCTGTTTTTTAATATGGTAGAATGATTATATTAATTTATTTTTGTCTCAAATTGGTTCTCTATAATTTTTCTTTTACAAGGTAAAGCAGAAATTGTTAAATTAAAAAAAAATAAAATGGATATATATATATCCTATATTTTCATATGCATATATAGTGATTACCTTGTAAACTAAATTGTGTTTTAGCAAGTTAGTTTTGTTTAATGATTTGCATTAAAGTGGTATATATTTTGGCAAAAACCCTGTTTAAGGGCGAATGAGTGTGTGCAGGAGTGAATGTAATTTTTTAATTAGACTTATTAAAAATGTGATCATAGTTATTATATATAAGTTAAATATATATATATTACTTATTGAACTAATATATATAATTCTTTAAATATATATATGTTTGCCAGATATGATTGATCAGTTGTAAAGAGAGTTTCTAGGTTAAATTATTCGTAAAATTTGTGTATGTCCCTCTTTAGTCTTCGTGATATTTTCAAATGTATGATTTGATCAGGTTATCAATGTACATACATACATATATATTTACATTTTTTTAGTATATATATATATATTTAAGCAATAAGCAAAGAAAGAGATAATAAACTAAAATTTAAATTTTGTATATATTTATATTGTAAGTGTGCCTTGTTTTAGTTATATATTTCAAATCAGTAATTGCCATATCAAAATACTCCATGGGACCAATTAATCCATTCCCAATCAATTCGATTGTATTTTTTTTACATTCCTAGTTTTAATTATTGTAAAGCTTCATTTCCGGCAAGGTTCAAAGTTTGTATAAAAATAAATTTTGGCTTTATTGCGAAGCTATTTTTGTAAATTATATTATATAAATAAAAATTATTGCTTTGTAACATAGATTTTTTTTATTTTATTATTTTATTGCCCATTGATTCTCTTGGTTAAATTTAAAAGTTGGTATTTCTATAAGTATTTTATCGTTCATCAATGAATTAACAGGTAAATACTTATGTTTAAAAAAGCCTCAATTTTATTTCAAATGTTTTGGCTAATCTTAACCTCAAGTTTTCATTGCATATTGAAATGTGCCCAAAGCTAAGTTGGATTAAATTATAAAACAAATTTATAATTCAATATGACACAAAAATTAAAAGAAATCTCAGTATTATTTCTTATCCAGACATAAATTGAAATTATCTATCATCGCTTTCCTGAGGGTTGTCAGCATTTGACTTCATTTAAACCCAAGTCATTTCATTGGTTCAGTTATGAATACACTGATTTTAAAATATTAGATTTAGTGAATTTTTCATTTTTTTTCTACTCCAGATTTTTCTACTAGTTGTGATATTTTTGATAATCCTTAAATTGTTTACAATTCAAAGAAACATACAAGTTATTGTTGATTAAGAAAGCAATACTTGTAGTCAAATCATTACGGATGTAATGTTCATTAAATATTTCATATTTTTACTTGCTTATAAATACTTAATACAGTATAAAATGATTTATTAAGTCCATATTCCATCCACATTAGTTGGCTAATAATTATATGATTCAATAATGACAGTGAGGAAAATGTACAAGGTTGATAAACCTGCAGATGTATGTTAACTAATTAAGGTTTTATTCACTAAATTTGTAAGTGTGAATGATGTTTTTGCTTCATCTGTGTATTCAAACAGTTTTTGGAACGTTTATCATTCATAACATCTATTCTCATTACATGATTTTACATATGTAGGTTTATTCAAATTAATTTAAGTGTCTAAAACAGAAAAAACTAATCATTACATTGTTAAAATTCAATGGTTACAGCAATGAAAATTATTTAGTATCTGTTGGGTTTAAGGTTATGTAACTGTTCCAGTTTTAAAATATACTACTAGGAAGTTTTTAGATTGGGATTGTAAATGATAACAGATGTCAACATTGATACAATGTAAGATCATGATCCGTTTTAGTCATTACATAGGTCTTCTATTATTATGAAGGATTGTTTTTCTCGTAAATAAACTATGTCTCTAATTCCCTGTTTTAATAAAGAAATATAATACCACCTAAGTTGTTTCCAGAAATTTGAGTTGAGAAAGCGGGAAAAAATTGTTTTCTTTAGCTGTGTTTTTATTTTGATTTATAAGCTTGCTAGAGAAAATGTTAGGTACTGGATGAACGCGCGACAGTGTAGCGTACAACAGGTGAGAGAGTTAGGCGGCCATCTTGGTTGTGCCACCTGAATCCACGAGGAGAGATGCAGCCTTCTACCTGGCTTTTACCTTTTACTAAACAACAATCACTTCTGGGACTCTACACTTTCATGTGCGGTTCAAGTTATATTTATTATTTTCTTCTAACCGCATAATTAATATGTATAAAGAACAAATTCAAAATTATTTTTATAATATATTTCAGTATCTGATTAACTCATTTGAGTAAGAAACGACTCGAGGAAACAATAAATTAAAATACAATTTTTTTTTTAGTAATTCATAGCACCTCATTATAAATATTATATACTAATTATAATATTTATAATGAGGTGCTATGGGGATCAATCCACTTGGGCGTAAAACATAGTAATGAAAAGATTAAAATTTTTGTTACGGTAAAATGTTTTCCTCTTAACGAGGAATAGTTACCATAACTTAATACCAACATTATACTTTTAAGAACACTAATTTCCTTAAAATTCGTTCGAAAATCGATGAAATCTATCTTAAATAATACGGATAATGTCAAAAACTTCAATTCATATTAAATATTATAAACTATGTTTTACTCTACCTTCCTCTTCAAGAGGGTACGATCAATGATTTAAAACTTGACAAATCCAATTTTTACACTCAAAGTTAAAGTGGAGATTTAAAAAGGAAAGAATTCCTACAGTAAAAAGGCTACCTAATATTTCACCGAATGTATATTTTGGTTCAAAACTTGGTTTCGGCTATAAAATCCTTATCAGGAATACTGAAAATAGGGTCAGTTTAACTAGATGACAACTCGTAAATACCACAAATTTTAAAAATGCTGAGATGAAGGAAACTTCCAATCATAAGATATTAATTATTCTATATTTTATAATAAAAAATTACTATAATCAACTTCCTATAAAAGAAAATCCGGAAAAGTACCACAATGTTTTTAGTTTAAACTAAAATAAACATTTAATGTAATATTTTATAGACTTTTTATTTTTGTTAATATTTTTTCACCTTAATAATTCCTATTCTTCAAAAAAACTCCGTTTAAGTACCAAATAATTCTTGGTAGTATTAGATTTTGGGAAAAACCTAAATTTAAATGCCTTTTTTTGCTAATTTGTATAACAAAAAAAAAGGATGGAGCCTGTAGGCTACCTAAATGGTGTACCAGGGGGAAAAAGGAAAAGGGACAGACCAAGAAGTTGGAGGCTGGATGATTTGAGAGGGATGAGAATCGAAAATTGGAGGAGACTGCGAAGCATAGGGTTGATGGTAAGAACAGGGTGGCAGAGGCCCTGGTCCAACAAGGACTGGAATGAGTGAGTATAAAAAAAAAACTATAAATTTTTTTCTATTTGTAATTATCTGATAAATTATCTGATATTAATTTTTAATGATTAAAATAAGG
>NW_027107175.1:36741-41212 GCF_000696795.3 Halyomorpha halys
CATTACAATAAAATTAATAAATCCAATATATTTAAATTTTTTGAAAAATGCTATTTGGAAAAGCTAAGCAATATTTTACAAATCTATTTTTAATGTAGATCCAAAATTACTGATCCATTAATAATCATTTTAAAAAACACAATCATCTAAAGTATGCATATTTTGGGGTTTCCTGAAAAATTTTGAACCGAGTGTTTATTCCTGTGTACATCTCCTGTAAACAGGACTCATACCTTATAGTTGAGTGCCTATAGACAATTAATATATATTCTGGCCGTCTTTGTATACTACATTTTCATTACTAGTCCAAATTGAGATGTCAAAATTATAATTATTACTTGTAGTTATAATTGCTTAATGATTAAACGAGTTGGAAGTTAAAGATTATCATTGTTCTGCCTACGATATAACAGTTGTATATTTATTAAAGCGCAAACAATAAACCTTAAAAAAAAAGAAGTCAGAAATGCTCTTTTTGTTAGTTATTTGTAAATATTATGAATTTTCAAATCAGGAAAAAATTGATCCGAAGATAAAAAAAAAAACAAACATTTGAAGGAAATTAAACATAGGCTTAGTTAGTAACTAAAATATTCTTGTTTCCTCAAAACTAGTGGAGTCAACTGAATTGCAGGTAGTAAAAATACCTCGAAGGTATTCAAAAGTTTTGTTTGGCATGGGAGAGCGTAGCAGGTAAATTTCAACTGTCATGCCTTCCTTTTCAAACTCAGAAATTAGTTGATGGTCCAGTCAAAAAAGTGGGTAAAAAGGAAAGTTGCCTGGTTTAAAATGAAGTATCTCTGATTTTTTGGTATGTTTTGAGTGATAGAAGGCTGAAAATTAATCCAGATTTGCGACCGATGAACTCCGTATAATTTCGGCATTTAAAAAAAAAAAAAGTCAGATTATATCGATTTTGACCCCTAAAAACTGAAAAAAAGGTTCTTATCTTTCAAAAATAGCATAATCCTCTGTAAGTTGCTAATTTTGTAAACTATTATAAAATTAGGCTGTATTTCGGAAATCGGTATTTACAAAGAAACGAATTTGATCTAATTTTATAGTAAGTTTAATTCTTTATAAAATAGTAAATGGTCTCTTTAATTATAATCGATTAAAACTGAACCAGTACAAAATATTTTTTTTAATACATATTTTAGAAGTAAGGAGAAATAAATAAAGAGTTCTCTCTATTTCTGTTGATGGCTATAAAATAAAAATGAAATCTGTACCAATACAACCCATGAAGGGTCAAGGGTACAATATTTTGTAAGGAAGTACTGTTACTAAATCTACAGTTGTGCAAGGAGGTGACTTGGTCAGAATCTCGCTCGACCGTCAGATTTTTGCCCAATTAATGAAGCAGGGTGGACGCTGGGGGCTCCCGGGCTTACTCAACGGTTACAATGAAACAGATAATAATTATTTGCTATCACGGAACTGTACCTGGGTCCTTAGTGATTTATAATTAGTAGTCCATTGGTTGATAACTAAATTACACATTTACTGGGTTGTAGCTAATTAAAAGTCACTAAAATTTATTTAAATTATTATAAATTCATTATTATATAACTATAGATTCAAATTGAACTGATAGAACCCAATAGTTTGTGCTATTGAGAATCTTATAACGTCGTTTTGATATAATTAAAATTAGAAGTTGATTAAATGAGTACCCTAGGGGTATGAGAGATTTTCATGAAATTTGTGGTTAATTGTCGATTTCAGGAGCAAAAAATAAAATCAGACCTGCAAAAAACAGCGAATAAAAGTTTTGGTTTTGATCTGTGTTATAGTTTATAATTAAATTAATAATGACATATTCCTAAACTATGTAATCTATGTAAACCAGAATCTGTGAATGGTATTCCTCTTTAATGAATAATGTTTTCTTTTCTGAAAATTCCATCAGGAATATTCTTATGCTATCTACTGTATAGCTTTTGTTTATCTAGAACAGTATCGAAGAATTATGTGTGAGATAATGAAATATCTGAACCTTTTATCAAGGGCGCTCTGCTATAATATTATTTAAAATTTAAAAAATATATGTATTTATGCTTTAGTAAAAAATAATATATTTTATTATTATTTTTAATCAATGTAATCCATAAACTGTTACTAATATGTTATTTGTTATTAAATTTAGAGTCAATTAAATAAAAAAATAATATTAGTATTTATTTTACGAACAAGTGGTTCGATATCATTTCTATTAAATGTTTTCTTAATAGTTTTCACTCTATGTAGAATGTTTTAAATATACCTCAATATTTTGAAATATAAATATCAGATTGAGTAATTTATATTTGCTTTGTTAAATATTATTGATCAGTTTCAGATGTTTAAGGTTCTGATTTATTTTATGAAGATTTTAATGGTCAAAGTCCAGTAAAATGGTACATTTACCTTGATTTATTTATCTTTTGTAGAATCTCATCACAAAAAAATAATTAAAAATGTTTAAATCATAAATGTATTTCAAATATTTTTTTTCCAAAGTGAACTAATATTTAGTCAAGGCCTGCGTTCTAGAACAAAAATAGTTTTAAACTATTTATTAATTAAAAAGAAGTTTGTTTATTTCACACTTCTATCCATCACAACAGCTCTAATGAAGACCTATGGGCCGAAACATTGGCAATGAATAAATAGTTGAAAATTATTTTTGTGTTTTTTTTTCACCACTGCCCTTACTATCACCTTCTAATTCAGATATAATTAATCATATGCATGTAGTATAAATTAATATTTATTTACATCGGATTTAGTTCAGTTGTAAGATAAATATCAATAACTAGGTTACCCAGCAATGCTTAGCAATTGGTTGATTTAGAGATGTAGATAGATTAATGGAATAAAATTGAAAGCTTGATATAAATTAATATATTTATTTATTTACGCATTAAATCAATTGCTTATTATATCTATATAGTTTATACAGGTAAATATTAATATATAATAAAAATATATGATAAAAAATAGAAATACCTTCAACACGACTCAATCAATCTACACGAAAGCTGAGAGCGGTTTAGGATTCTATAAACTGCACCACAGGGCACAAACCGGATCTAATTAAATAAATTAGAAACGAAGGAATAAAAAAAAAGTTTAAAAAGATTTTCTTTACTTGCAACTTTACTTAATTGCCCTTACTTCGATGTTACATCTAAATGATGTAGGTAAAAAGAACAGACACGGAGCAGACACACATTAAAGTGAAAATTTCTAGTTTTCAATTTCTTTGAAAAATGGTATTTCAAGGTTTCAGACGACACTATAGACTAATATGTTTTTCTTTTTCATAAAACAATTTTTTATTACCTACTTTACCAAAATCCTCATCATTTTTAGTTTATAAAAAATCATTTTTTAAGAAACAGAAAAATCGATTGGCTTATAATAATCATGAAAAAATGTATAATTTCTGAGCTACGCACCGAAAATTCTTAATTTTCTTAAAAAACTTTTTTTTACTGTAAATAATTGGAATAATCCCATCACAGTCGGATGAACAGTATGACAATTCATAAAAAACTAATAGTCAAATATTGATTTTTATATATTAGATTTACAAACTGCCAAAAACAAGTTTAGTTAGCACAATCAGGAGCATAATAGAAGCTAAACTAAAAAAATGGCGACTATGGCAAAAATTAAAACTATAATAATCTAAAAACCTGTTGTTTTTTCTAAAAAACAATTTTTATTTATATTCAAACTTTCTTCGAAACCCTTGCGATTAAAGATAAAAAGGATTCATTCCAGAATTGGTGGATCTAAAATTATAATAAAAAAAATAAACATGTTTTATCAACTACTAAATTTCATCAGCTATATATTAATGGAGAAAATAAAAATCAATTGTGATAAAATTTGTTTTTAATTTTTAACTATTTCACATTTAATATCACGCAGCTATTGTCCTGATTTTAAAATTTTCCAGGAATGCCACGCCTCAATTAATGGAAAGAGAATAACTGGAATTTGTCACGACCTCAATTTTGGTATCTCGAAATATACAGTGGCATATTTAATTGTTAATTTAATCAACTGTTTATTTTTAAACAAAAATAAAATACAATATAGAATTTATAATTTTAATTAATATAGTTTAAAGTATCATTTTTCATAAATTACTTTTGTTACTTTATTTATCTTATAAACTATTATACGTTTGTATTATACAGTAACATTATAATTATTTTTGTTGTCCATTTTTAATATTTTTAATTAAATTAATAATATTTAGTTGAATGTAATGCATTTTTATTTTTATTAAGAATATTCTCTCTATATCCTATATATATATGAATAATGTGATATATGAAAGTGCATTAGAATTCATTTATAACAATCGTAATATTACTTTAAGCTTAAATTTAATTAAATAATAATGTAATTGTAAAAATTACTTAAGGCTAAATGTACCCTTCCTGGGACGCACCAGAATTTACTTTTCTATTTA
>NW_027107175.1:50367-51044 GCF_000696795.3 Halyomorpha halys
AGTGCTGCCATCTCTTGAAAAAAAATCTTACTAAAAATCGGTACATTTAGCCTTAAGCTTGTACTATTATTATTACAGCAATGCATCATATGAGCCATCGAATGTGAAAGTGGTTAAGTCAAAACGGTAATTTTTATTCAACGATTAAAAATCTAATATTATACCAATATTTAATATTATTAAAAAAGAACTAGTCAGTCATTAGCAAACCCAAATATTCAAACCCATTTGAAGTTAATGCACACAGTAATTAATAAATTCCTTTTTCTTTGAAGATAATGAAGTACGATAAGAACAGAACAATTTACACTACTTTGCTTGATAATATCTCTCTTATAGAATAAATTCCTGTTTTATAAGATTATATTTAATTTCGGCAACTTGCTATAAAAGTTTTATGAGGCTACAACATCTCACAGAAAATGTTTGTTGAGTTTACTTCTATCAAAGCGCCGAGTTCACATCGACATTCTTGAAAAAAAAATTGCCTAAGAGTTCTCTCCATGAGCACTTGACAAGGTTTTGAAATTCGTTATTTTTTATTTTTTTTATTTTATTTTGTCATTTAAAATCAGGACGAAATCTTTCTTACAATTAGTGAGTCAATTAACACTTTTACTGTAGGTGCTTTCTTGGAAAACCACTTAAAATAATTATTTTTTAAAAATGTTTTATTT
>NW_027107175.1:51159-54821 GCF_000696795.3 Halyomorpha halys
ACCACTGATTCTATGAGTGCAGTAAACTTGTATATGCATTTTCTTTTAAACTAAATTACTGAATATGGACTCTAGAAAGTTATTGTATATCAACGCATTTTCTATAAATCATTTTGACAACGTGACATAAATCAAAGCAATGTAAACATGTTTATTGGCAGTGTGTAATATAAGAGAATAAATAAGTAAATAAATTTATATACTTCAAAAAATAAAAGTGTAAATATCCTTAATGGCGGAAGAACCCAGAACGATCGAAGATGGTGGAAACCAGGACAGTGCTAAACATGATTCGGAACAATCCAAGGTGAAAAGGAGGATCTAGAGTTCTCCCTACTGCTACAAACGCCAGCTAGAAAAGTGACATCACTTGCCGACATATTGTCGTCATACGAGCCGCCAAAGCACCACTGCTTGACGACTCTGTGTCGTCAGCAAAGTATTAAACAAAATGCCTGTCTGATAACTATGACTGAAACATCAAGAACAGAAGAAACAGAAAGGTTAGTGAGGTTGTTATTTATATTAGATTTAGCTACATAATCAGCAAAGAGGTTAAGAGGCCACTGTAACCGGCAACTTAGCAATCTTGATTCTGCAATGGCAGCTATTCGTTGGGTGAGTAGACTTTTATTTCGTGGCGGCCACATGGAATGAAAATTTGACCCCCACTCTGGTTAGAATAGGTTGATAACATATTGTTCAGACTTTGTATGTTTCCTCTGAGCACCGGTACGATGCGCCTGGTATAATGACTACTGTACTCTAGTTTATTAGTTGTTATCGTTTTCTATGGTTTATATTTTAATAAATTAAACTAAATACTAAAACTAAAGATTATTTTTTTAAGACCCAACTCCTGATTCCTCGACTTTATCGAATACAGAATTCTCTCAGTTTAGTGAACTCTTTGATTTGTTTCACCTGCCCAACTCAACATCTCATCGATCGACCACTCCTTTATTAGATTGAATAATAAAGGTTAAAGGAATATATGAGTACAAAAACTTGGAGGAAGGAGTATAATGGAAGGATTAAGCTGCCAGGAAAAGTGAACCTAAAAACGAAGAGTGGTTGGAGCCAATCACTATCAGGCCTTTTGTCCCAGTGTAGATTATGAACAGAGGACGTTTCTAATAACTTCAACGTAAACCTGATCCCAAAGGGCGTGGTCAACTCCCCCTTTTTGGCTTCACTTTCCTTTAGAAGGAGAGTAGGTTATGCTAGGAGAGCCTCCTCCTGTACAAACAATCCCAGGTCGATTAGGAATCTATTCCAGGATATCGCAAAAAATGTATTTCACTATAACGGCTATAATAAAATAGCCAAACCAAAGGTTTAGTTAAGTTTAATTTCGGGGTCACGTGGAACGGATTCTCTGGTTTGATTGGCCCCACTAGCGGTGTTTGAAACATAGCTTTTTTTTTTTTTAAATAAACTTTTTTTTTGTTTGAAAGCACATGTAACTAGTTCCTAGCTTATTTTCACGTACGATCTTTACTATTGCATTGAGGATAAAACCACCAGACGGAAACAATGTATAACTCAATTTGTGAAAAAAAGAACCGTGTTTGTATCTGAGCTACTCATCGACGTAAAAATATAACCTTTAGGGAAAATAAATAAAGAGCTGATGAGAAACACATTTTCTATTGTTAAGTAAAACTGTGAACATTTACACGGCTATTGGTTGCGAATGGATTGTGTGCTTTAAGTGTTAGCAACGCTGATAACGGTTTGAAGGTAGAGACATTTATCTTAATGTAGTTGTGTTCTCTGTTGAAATACTAGATGTAAAACGATGTTTCCTTAAGTAAATTTGTCAGTTCTAAACGTATTCTGAAACTACTGAGTTATTTTCAACGAAACTTCGGGGATATAATTAAATTAAAAAACGAAGCAGTTCTTATTTTCTTATTCACTTATATATTACATGGATTAGATATATTTTAATATATTGATATGAATACACAAAATAATTAACTAATAAAATTGTACTGTGGTATGATCTTGATGATGGTGCAAAACTCTGAAATGATTAAATAAATTATTTTAACTAGAGCTGAAGTCCTGGGGATTTATTATATACCCATAGTATTATCCAATGCAATTTGCTACTCTCTCAGTACCAGCATTGTAACCACCTGCTATTTATGGCTATAGCATAAAGGATGCGATTAAAGCCAGCATAACGTTTTTCAACTAAACTGCATTATTTATACGTCAACTTACCTTCTCCACATTGTTATATCCAACCGTTTGATTTATTACTTATATCTTATCGCTAAATATTCTAAGTCATGTCAGACTTAAAGGTAAGCTGTATAGAAATATAAAAATAAAAGAATAAAACATTATAAAAGGTGAAAAATATTGAATTTATTTATATTCAAGTATCCTAAAAAAAAAAAATAAAATTATTTCAGTAAAAATATGAATTTGTTTAACAAAATGATATGAGATTGTCCCATAAAGGACGAGAATAAACCACAAAGAAATTCAGTACAGATATAATAAGATTTTTTTTTTTCATTTTGTATACTGCAAGTGGGAAACCAATTACCAGAAAAAAAAATGTTTGATTATTAATTACCCCCAATCTTCTTAAAAAAAAAGTAAAGCGAAAAAATAATAGAGTAATTGATATGTATTAGGAGAAATACCAGCTGGAAAAGGATAAATTGGAATTAAGGGCAAGTTCTTTTGGCGGCGTATCGTACCTGAATTGATGAACACAATACCGCTGGAGAACTCCAATGATTAATTACAAATAGTCATATCTAGCATGCCATAGCAAGGGGGTCTATGGTATCTAGTCCTTGAGTTAAATATATTGCATACATTTTCAGTTGTTCCCATCAGGAACTGATAGATACATAATACAAATATAGATACATAAATATATAAATATAAATTCATAAAACATATGATAAATAAGTAAAATGATATCATGAAACCCCCGGTCAGCCTTGGAACAGCTGAAGACCCCCTACACGGCATAATAAAATGGAATTATGCTTAAAATAATGAGCGTTAATTTTCATGAGGAGTGTCTAAAAAAAATTAAGAATTATTTTATTATTAAAAAAGAGTCAAAATTAACTTGGAGTGTTTTTTGCTTCAAAGTAAAAAGTATCGGAATGAGCAAAACTGCATTGATAGCCACTATAAAGGAGAAAAAGTTGGTCTAATCTCATCTTTCTCTGCAAGGCGAGGTTTCACAAAGATTAAAAATTATTTTCACCAATCCCATCCACTAAATGTTTTTCTATGCTAAGTACTCCAAAACGTAGACATAGTTCTGATATAGATTAATTCGAATATGTTGGTAAATAAAGAAAATATAAAATAATAATAATAATATTTAAAAATAACGTAATCTCACCTTATTTTACGGAATACTATTAATTATTAAATTCATTATCAATTATAAGGTTTCTCACATACTGAACAAAGTGGTTAGAACTATATTATGGTATATTTGAATTTTTTAAACTGTTTTGAATTAGAATTTTTAGTAATAGAAAAAATTGACGCTTGACAAGAGTAATTTTCTTTAATTCACGAACATTATTTTTTTTTATTTTTTGATAGATTTATTTATTGATAGATATTACAATCTGCCACACATTTTTGGGCAATAGGTAATAGTGATGAATGAT
>NW_027107175.1:54984-67235 GCF_000696795.3 Halyomorpha halys
ATCCCTGAGCCCACTCTATCCCCCACGTGTGAGGGTAGAGCAGAGCTCAAGAGATCCCAGCGCATCCCTCTCGCCGCAGCACTGGTACACGAACATTATAGCTGTAAAATATCCATGCCTTCCCTTCTCAGGTATTATAATAGATTTCAAATTTTTAGTGACTGTTACAGTAGACTGTTTTGCCTCAATTTTCGAATTTTTGCAGTTCGAAGTAGTTTTTTCAAACCTTGATTTTCTCAACCAATTGGGTTCTTAAATTACAGAATGAACTCTGCTAAACCTTCCCATGGCAACGTCCATCGTTATACCTTGTATTATAAAAAATGAAAAAAAAACACATTCTATATATAATATTTACACTTTCTTGAGACTGGTTCTTATTGGTTCAATAAAATAAATTTTACTTAAATTTTAGTCTCAAAACAATTTATAATTCTTTATAAGTCCGACATTTCGGCTATCCTCAAGTACAATCTTAATACAATTTTAGAACCACATCAATTTAAAAAAAAACTTTATGCAGGCTATTCTGCCCAGGTCATCAATTTCAGTCCTCAATTACCCTATTTTGTCAATACTTCATAAAAAATTAAAACTTTTAATCACAGTTAATTTTCACTATTATAATTTATCAGAATAATAAAATTGGATAAAATTTATTTTATTTAAACATCAAATTATTCCTTTGCTCTATGATTATATAATAGACTTACCAAGGACTCCATTTGTTGATGAAGTATTTCGTCGGGAATAAACATTATATTTTGTCTTCGAACCATGATAATCTTTCGTCGAGACAACTTTTGCAATAACTTATGTATGTTACCTAAAGCAGTGCAACATCTTATCAAACCAATAAAAAATATGACTTGTCACCGATAAACTAATTTAGATTATACATTGATAGCTAGTTTTTACATTCGTTTTTCAAATCAGTTCTTTAAAGTGTTGAAATTATAATAGTGAATCAAATTTAGAGAAACATTTAAATTTCATAGCTGAATTCGCCATCGATATGTAGTGGTTAGGACAATACTCATGGATTCTATATAAAGCACTAGTATCAGAACTATATTGTATAAATTAAAATACAGAAATGATTTATGGGAACTATAGTATTTTCTTTATAAAGTTCTTTTATCGAGTAAATATGGACCAATTTATTTCATTTAAAAAAAGTTGTTAAAATAGAAGGATACGAAAAAAACTTCAACAAATCCCATCAAATCACTTTAATTCTGCTTCGGTAATCTACGACTTCCTGTCCTAATATATCCTTTGATATTAATCCGTTTATCGCAGAAGATCCGCTCTTTGGAATTTTATCTGATGAATAGATTAAGCAGGAATCCTTATGCAGGATTCACACGCTTGTCACTTGCAGCAAATCAAAATTGTCTCTAAATAAAGAAATTAACAAATGTTGGTATCCACACGCTTGTGAGTACCATAAAGGCAAACATGGTGGACTTGTGCCAACTATTGCCTTCGATTTGCATAATTATCTTTGTAAAAAGGGACAGAATAAAGATATCTTTAATTAAATCAGCTCAGAGTTTATGGTCAATTCTCAGAATGTTATTTATATTAATTTAGAAAAATGAGTTTTTTTTTTTTATTATTATTATTATTTTTTTTAATTTATTTATTTTTCATACAGATAGTTTGATTATGTTCATCTTGTCTATTCTTTTGTTTGTATATATTTTAAGAGAGTTTTTTATTTATTTATTTTTGATTATTGTAATTTCTCTTTCACGCTTATTATTAAATATTTTTAGAAACATATTGGATGAAGATAGTTGACTGAACGAAGTTAAAAAAAACTATTTATTATTTCCCCATTTATAAACACATCTTAAACCTCATCAAACGCACTTAGCACAGACTTTAAAACTATTTTACCATAATGTTAAAGTAATATTGATTGTTAAACAAATATTAACAAACATGTAAACCTAGTGTAATTTCGTTTTTTTCAGTTACCATATTTTACGAGCAAATGCCTCAAATGTATTGCATGAGAAGGAATTTTTTGTAAAATTCTAATTTTAATTACAAAACATTAATGGAAGAAGATAGTTATGACCGTATGAAGTAGATTGTAGAAAGTACCTACATGTATAATTCCTTATATAATTATTATTATTTCACATTGTATCCCATTATTTTATACTTTACTTTTCCTTTGTTTTTCTATGTTTTTTTATTTTTTTTTATTTATAAATATTTCTTTTCCCCCTATTATGTATATTACCATTTATTGTTCACCTAATTCAAATACTTTTTTACTATGCTACTAATTTACTTTACAAATTATTTTCGTTATTGTGGCATAACTGCCATCCCCACTCCTCCCAATTCAAACTGTCACTTTGTCTTTGACTGCCGTCAAAACAGATATGCATTCTGTCTCATCATTTGATTTGTATTGTTTTCTTTTTTCATCTCTTTATTTGTACTTTCTTTAATATTTCTTCTCTTATCTATCTGTTACTATTACCCTTTTCATTTACTATTTACAACCTTTAATTTTTCTTATTATATCTTACTTTTCATTTTATACCCCTGTTATTTTACACTTATGTTTTCTCTTTTTTCCTTTTTGTAACTATAGTGTTTGTATCTTTTTTAGCCCTGACGAAGCCCTGCAACATGGGGCGAAACGTTGGCTCAATAACATAGTATAATTATCTACTATTTGAGTTTTTTTTTACCGCACCCGGACCATATTTCCATTCATATTATTATTTCTGTTTTATAAACCTTATGTACATAACAACTGCTTTGAAATATTTTTTATTTTTATTTTTTGTCAATTCTATAATGTTTATATCGTGTTTTTTCATTTAGCCCTGATTAAGCCCGGGAAAGTGGGGCGAAACATTGTTTAACAATAAATAGTTTTCTTTTACATTTTTGATATCTTTATTGACCGCCACCCGGACTATCTTCCAACAATATAAAACATTAATATAGATAATTATAGAAAATAAAGTTGGCAGAAAATATGGTGAAAACCAATGCTTTATTAAATTTTATATCTGGATAATTTTAATAGCAATATCGATTGTTAAGTATATATTAACAAATATTTTGACGGTGTGAATGATTTATATTAATAATATAAATAGGGATTTATTACTTTAAAAATAATTTGTTTTAATTATAAAACACTTGATTGGACGATTATGGAAAAAAAAAGTTTACAGTAAATATGAACAGAAGCTTCAATTCAACATCTCCTTTGTAAGAATTTATCGAATTTTACAATATAATATTATAAGTTATATCGATATTTAGTACTGTGTAACAGCTGTCGTGTACAAAATTAGAGATGAGACATAAAAAAAAAAACAAGTGATAATAAGATGGCTGACCCAGAGTCGTGCCTCAAAAACGCTCTGTGTACCGTCTCAGTCCACGCGGACTCAGTCTGGTGGCACGAAGCTAAGGACAAGTACAGATTGGCCAACCTCAACCTCTGGCTCCATGTCCTCAGGACTCAGAGCCAACCTCCAGAACCACATCTCGACTATCAGGACGACAGGTTAGTCACTATCATAAAGCATTTAAAATTTTTAAAAAAAATTATTTAATGAATTTTAAACTCGAAATAAGGAAGGTTATAAACATGATATCAAAATTCTGTAACTCCTGGGTTTAAATTTTGTGTTTTTGTTGTCTAATGATTTTTATTTTTTTTTTAAACAATAAATTTTCAAGTTGGTTACTCGAACAAGATTAACCTAAAAACTGCGGATTAATTACAAAAAAATAATTCGGTTGTAAAACATGGTAACTGAATTTTTTTACGAAGTTTTTAGCACCGACTACTAAAAAAAGGCTGATTTCATAAATTTGATCATAAAGCATTATAATTAACAATTATTTTAAAATTGTAAAAGTTTTAATTTTATCAGTTAAAATATTACGAACGAATGCTTAATTGATCAAAAACTGATTTCGATATAAATGTTAAAAATGTCCTTAACAATCTCGAGTTTTTAATTAGAAATTTAATTAATTTAATTTTTTAATATATTTGGATAGTTTTCATATTCTCATAATGAAAATTCTCAAGAATTATCGATTATTTTTTTAAATTATATAAATTGAGGCGTCGAAATTGAAAAGGAAAGTGTAAACACTTTTGAAAAGATTTTTTTTCAAGGCAAATAGCGTAAATAAAAAAAAACAGTAAATGTACATTTTTCATTAATACACCTACTCAATTTTTTTTTTTTTTTATCCCTCCTGTAAAATTTCACTGTTGGCACTTACGCCGTTTTCAACACCAACACTTCGAGACATTAATCGAAAAATTGTTACCTAGCAATTCAAATAATAGTATTTGAGTTGGTTTTGAAAATAAACTACTCAATTGCAAAACAACTTTTGACTGAAAATGATAGTAACTATGACAACGCCACAACGATGAAGGTTATAAAATCATGACTGATAAACTATTGTTTGTTCTGAAATATCAAAATTTTCATTCATGTCATTAAAATGCATTTAATGAGACTTTCGGTCATAAAACTGAACTTTTTAAATCAATAGAATTCTTTTATCACCACTGACTTTTTAAGGCTGATTAAGGCTGTTGAAAGAATATTTAGGAAAACTGTTTTCATGTTATTTACTATGTTATTAAGTTATGTTTGACCGTAAAAAATTGTAATTAACAAACACTTTAAATTTATTTATTTTGCTAGTTACCATGATGTTACATGTCCGAAAGCCTCAAATATTTTAGGTATTTACTCCCTTGTCTACACTCTGCGCTCAAGCAAACAACAAATTCATAATAGTACAAGAGCCCAAGAGGAGAAAAAAGGCAGTTATTTCACTCCAATTATTGATTACCTTAATGAAAACTATGTATAATTACTAGTCAAATCTGATGTATCTGCCAAGTATAGGTAGGGGAATAAAAAAAGTCGGCTGTTTCAAAACCTTAAAGATAATTGATTTTTTATTGGGATCTATATATCTTTACAACTACCAACAACAATAGAAAATGTAAGTGAGCATCATTTAAAGTAGAGTAAATTTGCCAAATTGTAAGCCCTAAAAGAGCTATTTACGTCCAATGGTTCTTGTGATATAGCTTTTTAAAAAGGAGCATTTAATAAAAATGTACGGAAAGATTATTACTTAGTGAATTTATTTTGAAAAATCTATATCTCAAAAACCATTTCACGTACAGATGTCTATTAGCACTCAAATTAATGCTAGTATAACTTAATATAAAGTAGCTTATGACATTTATCTTTGTAGGAGTAGTACTTTTCATGATATTTGCTAAAATGAATTGATTTATAGTCGTTATAAGATAAACGTTATAAAACTATTTTATAGTAAATTTAACTAGCTTTAATTTGAGTGTTAGCAGACATCTGTACGTCCAATGGTTTCTGAAATAAGGTTTTTCATTAATCAAACCTATTGTCCCAACAACTATAAATCAATTTATTTTTGGAAATATCATAAAACTACTATTCCTATGAAGGTAAAGGTCATAAACTACTTTATAGTCCAATTATTTAGCTTTAATTTGAGTGCTAATAGACATTTATACGTCGAATGGTTAATGAGATATATATTTCTCAAAATAGATTCACTAACTACTGATATTTCAGTATATTTTTATACTGCTGCGTTTTAAATGTTGCTTTTTAAAATTATAAATCTCGAGACGTAAATAGGTCAATTAGGGTTAATATTTCAGCAAATTTACTTTTCTTTAAATAATGATCTTTTAGATTTTCTTGTGCTGTTAGTAGTTCTTAAGATATAGAGCTTCGAATGAAAAATTAATGTTTTGAAACAACCACCATTTTTTATTCCCCCTACTTATACTTGGCAGACTCATCAGTTTTGACTAGTAATTATACATAGTTTTCATTAAAGTGATAAAAAATTGGGGTGAGATAACTGCCTTTTTTTCTTCCAGGCTCTTCTATTATAAGGAGCTCATTTATGATTTGTCAGTGAGAGTGTAAAACAAATTCCTTGATTTTAAACAGTATGGATAAGAGATATCATTAGAAACCGATCCATGGATGGGAGATAGCTTGAAATACCCATTGAATATGTACATACATAGATTGGAATATAGTTCTCATATCTCGAAGGTAAATATTATTATTTACTTTTTACTCAAGTTCATCTATTTCATCCTGTCATGTTGTTAACACAAGTGTGACCTAAATCGTACCAATCTTAGTTATACAACGTAGGCAAGATCATTTAGTAAGAGACATGTTTGTAATGAAAACCTTCAATTCAGTATTAATTGAAGCTGGATAAAACAAGTAGTTTCTATGCTGTTTTAAAATGATAAATTAAATTAATCTGTTGTAAACAATTTTTATTTAATCCTAAAGCAAATGTCTAGTCTTACTTTATAATCGACATGATTTATAACAGGATATGATTATTTTTCGTCAAAACGTGTTTCTAATTTCCTTTGAATAATATACTATCATTATGCTTAAGATGTTTATTTCCTTTTCGATTTAATGCCTTTTTTTTTATTTATATTTCCAAAAATTGTTATTTGAATTCATTACTTTCCACTATTCATATACAGTTTTATGTACTTTTTTTATTTATAAATTTTTTTTTTATAGTCATAAGTTTTTGAAGGGCGTCAACTTAAAAATAGTTATGGCTTGAACTTATATAATTCAGTGTTCAATGGAAAGCATGAACATAACTGAAAAAAATATACCTAATATAATCAAATTCGAAATATTATACCTAAGAATACACAAAATAAACATGACTTATATATAATTTTTCATTTCATTTTTTATGTATTTAAAAATACGTTTAAAAAAAAAAGTAAATACAATTAGTAATCGATTAAAATGTGCATATCTGAAATTTTTACAAAGAGTATTTTATAAATGATCATCAAATATATATATATAGGTATGAGGATAGGTGAACCATAAATAGAGTAAGAGTAAACCTCAAATAGAGAAACAAAAAAAGTTAAAAGGATTATGGTCCGATTTCATGCGGATAAACAGGATATAAAAAAAATTATGGAATAATGGAAGATTATTGATTGACCGTGTGTAAAGATGAAAGGAATATGGGCCGGGTGCGGTAAAAAAAAAAACTCAAATAGTAGAATTATACTATTTTAATGAGCCAACGTTTCGCCCCACGTTGCAGAGCTTCTTCAGGGCTATTTTGACGGCAGTCAAAACAAAAATGGGACTGCCGTCAAAATAGCCCTGACGAAGCCCTGCAACGTGGGGCGAAACGTTGGCTCATTAAAATAGTATAATTCTACTATTTGAGTTTTTTTTTTTTTACCGCACCCGGACCATATTCCTTTCAAAAAAAATTATGTATGAAATTTATTTAAGGTGAAGGTAAATTTTTAAATTTAAAGATAAATTATTTCACCAATTTTAATTAATAAGCAAAATTCGTTTTAGAAAATCTACTATAACTTCCTGAGGATGGCGTGTTTGCCGAAACGTATTGTATTAAATATTTGCTTATTAATTAAAATTGGTGAAATTAAGATAGTTTTAGTTTAGTTTGTTTTAAAGCACATAACAGGGGTATTCATGATGTTGTGTTAAATGTTAAATGTTTCACCATGTTAAATGTTATAACTATAAGATTGTGAGCAGCCCTATTTAAAGTCATGTTAAACGTTAAATGAAAACGTTAAGAGCCCCTAGCGGATTTTCTCAGCAACTTGTGCCTTTGGGTTTATAACCTTCCTTGCAGACCCTCCTGTTATTGTTTACTTCAGTTTTGATTTAAGTAATTAATTACAACATGCCTAGAGTGAGCGAAAAGTGGAATTTGTGTGAAAGTTTAGCTTATGAAATGAAAGGAAAAATAACTTTATCATGGGACATATGTCCCCTAAGAATAATTACATGGTTCATATAGTGAGATTTTTATCTGGCGAGCGTTTACAAATTTTCAGATAGTAGAATGAAATTATATTGTTTTTTTTTACTGTTTTTTTTCTCAAATGTATCATTAAAATTATCCATTCTGGTTTAATAACAGGGATATGAATACCACAAACACACGAAAGAACTGAGCTGTCACAACAACAAAAATGGCGGCGATCTCAACTGGTCTATTGTGTGACGTCATTCTCCATTTAACAGACCAAGTAACAGACTCTCAGCCATGTTAAATGTTATTTCGTTTTACCACGGTAAAAGATGAGAATTTTTTTCGATTTAACATGAGTTTTTCCATTTAACACGCTTTAACATGTTAAAACAAAGATGAATACCCCTAACGAATGTTGTTGAACGGGAAGAAAAAAATTAACAAACTACTTGAGTTAGGTAATTCCAAATCACAGCATAGTAAACTAGACAAAATAAAGTAAAAAAAAAAAAAAAATGGAATTTGTTTTTATTTTAACCGTTTGAGGATTGTTATAAAACAGCTCTAAATACGACCAAACTGAACAAGCCGTTTCTAGCCTAAATTAGGGCGTGCCGAGATAATAAGTTAGGAAATAGCGGTGAATGAGATCTGACAAATTCGATGTGGGACCAAATAGCAATCCGCACAATCCTTGAAAATTTCATCAAATTCGGATTAACACTCAATTGACTAGGCCCTCAAATTTGGTTACAGACAGGTACGAAACCAAATTAGTTTCATGTCTAAAACGTAAAATGGAAGTGAAAATTTTAGATTTTCAGGACATTATTTATTTTATTATTATTATTTAAAAAAATTTTTTTTTAAAGAAATTAGTTTTTTCAAGACAATTTTTTTTTTCATTTTTTATAGGAATAAAAAGCAATCATTCGATAGAGAAGAAACGTACATTTTAAAATTTACAAATTATCTACCTATAATAATATTCAATATAAATACGTATTTCTGGTAATAATAATTTGTATTTTCCCAAGATTTATGAATGTACATACCATAGTTTTCATACTCAAGCTTAATCGTGTTTGAGGAAAAATATTGAGCGCAATTTTTTCAACTATACTCGCAGCCTTACGCATCATTGACCCATATAAAGCGTGGCTGAAAATTTAAAAAAACATTTTTAGCTAGAAATTTAGAGAAATATATTTCTAATTTCATTTTTGTTCCGAAATAGATATATCTCATTTCATTCCAAAATCCTTACCCCCTCAAATCTATTAGTTCCAAATTTCTCCTCAACAATCCATAATAATCATCCGAGGTGTCTCAAAAGAAGATGGCCACGGGATCTTCTAATTTAAAGCAATGATTAAAGTACCACCATTGGGTGGTTCCTTCCCAAGATTATTAAGTGTTCTGGGACATTTATAATATTTACTTATTGTATTTTTTTAAACATAAATATAAAAAAAAATTCAATTAAATAAATAATAATAATACATTTTTTTTTCAGTCCCAAATTATTAATAACAGAGTTGCCGTTTTGCTTCATGACCAGCCTCACCGCATACCCCAGCGTTGAAGTCCCTAGAGGATTTTCTTTGCATTATTTGTTAAGACGGTATTGTTTAGTTCTAGATTAATCTAATGGAACTTCAGGTCGTTTACGTTATCACAAGCCCACCTTATGGCTCTATCCAATGAAATCAATTCATTACATTGTGAAAGACAGCATTGAAATGACCATCTTTGATTAAGGTGTTCATAACGTTTATCATTAGGCCTAACTTTATAGGAACAGGAGAGAGTAGAGTGGTTCTTCCCAGTCAGATTTTTCTGGACCATGTTTATCTTTTGCTTGACGATTCGCCATTCTAAGAGTGTATGACACTTAAATGGACACGTATCCTTTAACTGTAAATGGGACGAATGGCATTCCTTTGTCTGAGATTATACTTATGATTGTCTGCATATTCCACGGGAGCTAATGCACTACACAAATTTTGCAAGTTATAAATTTTGGTGTGAAAACGTGGTGTTTTTGCGAATATCATCGGGGGGTAAGTTAGTCAAATGTGAAAATTAAACTGAATTGTCATTTAGACAAATTTATTTTCTTTTTGAACCTTTGCCTTGACAATTTCTGCAGGCAATAAGACTAAATAACATTTTTTAAGTTATCATTTTAAACATTATTTTGTGGTTTAGGGGGCTAATGGCCTAAATAACAGGTTATTACTATTTTTATTGTCATGTAATTTAATTATGTTTGTTCGACTATTGTTTGCTTCAATCTGTTTCTCGTTGTTTTTACTGAATCTAAGTGGATTAATTAAATAAATATTATGTTTTTATTGAAATAGTTCAATTCACTCGGCTACGAACTGCTGTTTTACTAACCATCTTATTATTATTTATTTATCCCCCTATCCTGCCTATTAGACAATACGAGTGTTAATACAGGTTACTAACTACCTATTAACTACTGTTGCAGGACACCCGCGACGTGCCGGTGCCCGAAGAAGAGCCTTCAGGAAGTGGAGCTGCCCGAGGAGATGATCCCGGACCCGGAGGCCTGGCTGAAGGGCCACTCCTGGCCGACTGCCATCGCCAGGAACTTCCCCGCCATCTCGATAGCCCTCGTCGGCGAGCACTCCTTCTGCAGGGGGCTCGGTCCGTCTCTTGGAAACTATCTAGTTCTAAAGTATAGCGAAGGGTCGACTCATCCTCTCTTCTCGGCACAGTTGTAGAGTAACTTATGTTATAGTAGCCATTAAGTCTTGTATAGTAATCTCTATCTCTCTCTATTTATATATCTATTTATGTTTGATATTTATTATGAAATGTTCAACAGTCCATAATTGTTAATTAAAAAAAAAAAAAAAAAAAAAATACCATTTCATGAAATCTTTGTATGTAGTGAAATTTATGACAAACGAATGATATAGTGTTACCATCTTGGTGAATGTTTGTACAATTTTTTTAATATTTACAGTGTCTAGCGTTTAATTATATATTGCTGATAAAAGATAAAATCATTTCATTTTATTTCAAATTCACTGACTGGAGTAGAATCTGTTTAGAATATTTACTTTGTTTGGGCTCATTGTGAACGCCTTAATTGAAATTGAGAACTGACAATACTGGGTTGATTTATACCATTCTGAGCTATTGAATTGGATTGAAAAATTTGATAGGGCCAGTATTTTGATAAATTAGATGGAGGTTAATTTTTAGGCTTAGGACAAATTTTAATATTTTTTATCGATATCTACAATGCGGTGCAAAAACGAAAGAAAAAACTTTCTGGAATTAAAGAACATTAAACATTGCTGTGAATGAGTAACTAACATAATAAATCCCATCTAGAATTATTGTAGGCAGGCATATGCTTATATGTAGCGTGGACCTAAAATTAAATCTCCATCAAATTTATAATTATATGAGGAGAAGATGGTTGGAGACACGGTCAGAGAATTACAAATATAAGTTGTTTTCAAGCTTTTGCTTATCTATTAATGGTAATGTTGCGGCTAGAATTTCTAGCCTTCATCAGAGCTAAGAAAAAAACAAGATGACGACCAATGAATAAAGGATAAATAGAATGATTAATGTAAATAATTTTGCAGAATGCAAATAGATAAACATAAAGTAAAGCAATTAAGTAGTATTAGCATTGAGTAAAGTAATTATTATCTATTTTCATTCTGTACAATTTTTTACTTTAATCATTCTATATATCCTTCATTCATTGGTTGATAGCTTGTTTTTTACTCTTAAGCCTCACGAAGGGTAGTGTAGATACGACAAAAATATCTCGAAAAATCTGTTTATGTATATACAGGATACTTTTAAAATCGTATAAAAGAAATATATCTGAACCTAAGACCTTAAACGTTAAAGTTGGGTCCTCCATTTTGATATTTAGGAAGTGAATCATTAAAACTGCTACTTTTTGATATTTTATCGTTGGTTACTGCCTAAAAGCTATTAGTTTGCCAATTTTCAACTTGATACCTCAAATGGAAGTAATTTTGAGTTTATATAGATGAATGAATGAGGATGGAAATTTGACTCATATGTGACTGTGTGAACGCATCAGGGGTTGTGCTGTACTTTGAGTCGAAAAGTAAATAATGACATAAAATTACTCCCATGCTTTAGACCTGGCATGCAATTTGGAATCTGGCAAAATTAGGATATTATTAATAAAATCATGGAGACGATGGTAAGGGTGTTGCGTCCAGATGAGAAACAGAAATAGTTAACAACTATTAATTTACCGACGTTTCGTCCACTTTGTAGAGCTTCATCAGGGCTAAAAAGATACAAGAACAACTAAGAACATTTTGACAAAGTATGAT
>NW_027107175.1:67563-68488 GCF_000696795.3 Halyomorpha halys
AACATTTTGACAAAGTATGATAAAAAGATACAAAAAGGTAATTTAAGGTAGGGTTAAAATTATGTAAAAATAAGTGAAGAGAAAAGTATTTACAAATAAAAGAAAAGAAGAAATATGATAGTATTAATAGAAAATAAACAATGATAAAAATATTTAAAAAACGTAAAATATAAAGTTAAAAATGTACAGGAGACGCAATAACACGCAGAAACAGAAAAGTAGATTTGAGATTTTACACACTAAAAGACAGAAAATAAAAAAGGAATTGAGAGTAAATAAAGGTCGAGAAAGGATAAATAAATAATAATATTAAATGAGTAAAGAACAGATTGGGACTACTCACACAGCATTAGTGACTGACAGAAAATCGGAAGAGTAAATAAGTGGAGGGGAGATGACCGTTAACGGTTTAATTTTTATTTCAAATACAGGAAACATAAAAATGTGATAATAATAATTATAAGAATTTTCTAATTTAGGAAAACTAAATATAACTTAAATGATACGTGATCAATAATATATATCGATAATATAGTTTTTATCGTTATTAATATATATAGTTTTTAACTATTTCTTTTTCTATTTTGACCTCGCCCCTGGCCATTTGCTCCATAAATTGAAGTTATACGGTCAACTATTTATATATATATAATTAAGATGTTATTGTTTGACCTTAAATGAACTTATTAAAACCATTTCCATGATTAACTTCCAAAGGAGTAGATTAACTTCCCGAAAGAATTAGATTACCTGATTTGTTAGTAGTTAGAAAGGACACTTTCGTGAATTATTCGTTTTTCTGACTTCATTATCATAAGTGAGTAGAGAGAATATGGGGGAGCTGGTGCACCGATTTGAGGAGCCAATCAGAAGCCAGCATTTTGATGACGTCACACATGGCGGGAGATTTGAATTCAAATATTCG
>NW_027107176.1:0-4659 GCF_000696795.3 Halyomorpha halys
TATACAATACTTTTCACACATTTACATATGTTAAATGTTATTCAAAATCTTTATGCTATGTTCACCTCTCGATGTAGGAAAAAAATAACCAGTATTGGAGCTGAAAGCGTGAGAAAGGAAATCTACACATAAGATATTCCAGGGCTCCCTTTTAGAGAAGGGTTTAAGTGCTGGAGCGAGGGGAATCTTTAGCCGAACCTAATCCGCCTAACAGTGGCGAGGCTAAAACCTTATTATCTTTGTTTTTTTTAAATACTTTAGTTTTATTTTCAATAGGAAGAAAAATAAAAATAAATGTTATAATAAAATATAAATTATGGTATGATGAAATATATCGCTCTGTTTACAATCTGTTCAAGAAATCCCCAAGAAATAATATTTATAATGTGCAATTTAAATTTTTCTTTCTGAAGATGGCGTTTTACGTGAAATGTTGAACAATTAGTTTGAATAATTTATGAAATAATTTTGCCTTTAAAATTATTAAATTTGTAAAAAAAATTCTTAAACTAAATTAATCAATATAATTAAGCATAAAAGTTTACTACAGTTAATACTCATTAATTTATTACATTGTTTACAAGTACAAGCTACAAATTTATGTTCTATAGAAGTAAGAGTATTCAATTTTGTAATTTATAGCCATAAACTGAACATGTGTATTAATGACACATGGAATGCAAAAATGGCAAACAAGTTTACTAATTTATATATAATCTTTTCAATTTCTAGAGACTAATGATAGTTCTGGCCTATGCAGACGATGTCACCATCATCGGTAGATCCTTTAGGACTGCTTTCGAAGCAAAAAGGATAGGCCTGCATATTAATGGGGAAAAATCGAGATAATGCTCCTGGGTAAGAAGCCTCTGGACTACAAGGCGACTCTGCCTCTGAGTCGCCTTGTAATGGGCCCCTGTAATTTCGAAGTGCTAAGAAGTTTTTCTTAGCTTAGCTTTATTATCAATGAGTAGAAAAAGTTAAAAGCAGAATCGTTGCTGGAAATAGAGCCTATTTCTCCATTGTAAGGCTAATTAAAAGCAGACTTGTTAGTAGTACCACCAAGTTCACCCTGTACAAAACGTTGATAAGGCCAGTCGTCACATACGGTGGAGAAACTTGGACCCTGAGCAATAAAAGCATTAACCTGCTGGACAGGTTTGAAAGAGTAATTCTGAGGAGAATCTTAGAGCCCGTATGCGAGAATGGTAATTGGCGAAGAAAGAAAAATGGTGAACTGTTTGGGCTCTACAAGGAATGTAGCATCTCCTCATACATTAGGATACAGAGGCTTAAATGGCCTGGATATGTAATGAGGATGAGCGAGGAAAGAGTGGCTCATAAACTGTATAGTTACGTTCTGGATGGTGTGCGGTAACGTGGTAGGCCGAAGGGCCGATGGAAGGATGCTGTGAGGCGGGATCGGCGACAAATGAGGATCCCAGTTACCCTTACAGAAGATATAGGACGATGGTTGGCGGCCGTTGAGCAGGCCAAGGGCAGCTTCATGCGGCTCTTGTGCCAGTAAAAGAAGATTACTAGTTGATAGTGTTAAGTTGATTTAAAATTAAAAGTTTAAAAAAATCAATGAAATTTTGACAAAATAGGGTAATTTTACTTGTATTTAGTTAGACTTTTTTATTTTTTTTTGACCATTGGAGTCCTATACTGCCTAACCATGGTTGGGGGTCAAAGTTCTTTATTTTGTGGGACCGCCACTCAATGAAAAAAGTCAACGTCCCAGGCCGGATTCGAACCGGCACCGCTAATAGACATCTAATTGGTAAGACTGTGTCTTAACCACTGAGCTATGGGCGGCCCTTAGTTAGACTTGATGTATTTAGTAAACATGGATACAAATTGAATTATTAAAAAATAAAAAAAGTTAATTTTTTTTTTTTAAATTATCCAACTGTTAATCTTATTATTCACGGGATCGCGGTTTCTCGGTGGTAAGGCACTGTGCTACTAACTCTAAGGACCGGGGTTCGAATTCGGCTGTGACAGATATGTTAAATCGTCTATGTTCAGTCACCGGCGGGCGCTCTGAAACCCACAGGGTAACATAACTTTAAATATTCTTTTTATTTTATATAAATTATTCCGTCTTATTTAATTATTAGTATTTATCATATTATTATGTTGATGTAGCCGTGTGTTAACCCTGTGGGTTCTAGATGCACATAAAATTGGTACCCTTAATTGAGAAAAAATTTGGTGATTGAGCGTGATCTTAAAAATATCACCTCCTTGTATAACCGCTGTTCTAAAAACAGTTCTGGCTTTCTGAACCCATAAGCATTTTTTTTCACAAGGACTTCTTTGCTTTCGGTCAGCTATTTCGTAGGTAATAAATAATTCTAATATGTAAAAAAGTTTTTGGTTCCCCATATAAATATTTAAAACTATTTAGTTTACAATTTCAGTTATAATTTACTGGACACATATCTACATGCCTGTTTTGATTTTAAAAAAATAATAGATATTTTATATTGTAGCCTTTGAAATTATTATTCCAAAGCACATTATATTATATTATATTATATATTTTATCAAACGTTGCCGAATTAAAGTAATCCGATATTTTCGGTTCTTCTTTGAATTTTGTACAAAGTCGGGGTCGGGGGTCTCATTTTCTGATGCTCCCCCTTGCCGCGGACACCGGAAGTCCCCGAAGACACCGGCACTGCGATGACACTTGTTTTATCTATCTTGGCATTCAAAGTTAGGACCCCAACTACCACGCCACAGCCGAGGACACGCTGACCAGCCACCGATCGGGAGAGACGTTTTTTATGAACAAGGGACGAAAATCACATAGTTCTCACCATTTCACCCACTGCATACTTCGACGATGAAAGCTCCTATTGGACGCAGAAGAAACCACGGCAGTGAGACTTTCAACCCAGTCACCAGATAAGCGATCACTAATTCTTAATATGTGAGACCACCCAAATTTTTGTTATCAAAGAATAATCGAAATAATGTAGATAGTATTTTCAGCTAACACACTAACACAGTTACCACCCCAGGGAATTAACATTTGAATTAGAAAGAAATATACGCATGCTCATTAATAACCAGAAAAATCTCACATTTTCAACCACCCCTTTGTTCCACACTAACTATATACAATATGGGTACCTGACAAGTCCCGGTGTAAGCACACATTAATCAATCCCCTACTAAAAAGTAAAGGATTTTTGACAAATTAAAATAATACACCATAGAATTATTTAGTTTATGTAAAATTTAAATCCTTCATTACCCTTGTTAAATAGTTGTTACAAATCTACATTACAATAATAAAATCACTCATAACATTTTCCCGTAACATTCAAAAAAAGAATATTGTGAGTTTTGAAAGAAAAATACTCACTTGTTGATCAGAATTTTTAAACAAAAAACGGATGGTGATTTTGCTGGTGGACGGGCGGATTTTATTTATTCGATTTTTAGATGCTATGTATCATGAATCAACCAAATTTGGATAAGTGCCATAAGGGGAAACAGAAGAGAAGAAGTGGTTGTTGCAAGAGTAAGAATAGGACATTCAAAATTAACACACATCCACTTAATCACAAAAGAGGACCAACCTATATGCCAAACCTGTCAGTCTCCATTATCGATAAAGCATATAATTGAAGAATGCTCATCATTTCGTCAAGCCTTCGAAAATAATAAAATTCCTCATACAAGAGAATTGGCCCTTAAAGGCTCTGCAGAATCCATAGACAAAATAATAAAATTTCTGAAAGAAACTCAACTTTATACTAAAATATAATCCACCAATATTGACCAGTGTAAAAAGGAAATAGTCTACATTCAACTATAAGTCAAGAAGATAGATAAAGTAAAAAGGGTGTAATAACCTAGATGTTGATCGCCCTGAATAAAAATCTAATCTAAATCAACCAAATTTTGTGGTAAGGGAAGTTTTAGATTTTTTTTCGGTCGATTTCAATCGGTTATAGTTGAAAATAATCCTTAGTAATAAACAATAATAAAATCAGTAAAACTCGAGCTCGTCTTGAACATTTTCGTTAAGATGTTTTCAGTTATATAACTTTGAAAAGTACAACAGTGGAGCAACAATCATCGTTTCTACTTTTACTATGCCCATAAAAACTACTTTCATGAATGCAAATATTTTATTTCTGAGCTCTACAATGCTGTTATCTAGTTATAAAGTTCATAATGTTCAATATAAATGCAAATGTAGAACTGTCAAGAATATTAAACTTGTAGTGTCATAAAACCATGTTTCTAGACTGTATTCTCATTTTATATATCTCAGGGGTACGACAGTTTTATTGGACAGAATACACCACGGTTTCTTTTTTAAAAAAATAAAAACAGGATTATGAACTTTAATTTTTCAAATTTAATGATTTATAGAGAAAAATCTTCATAATTAAATTTCTTTATTTTAATATATCATAAACAGCGTTTTGAAGCCATCGCCCCATTTTCGGATACTCTACAATACAAATTAACTATCTGGAGCGAAACTAAAAATTAAATAAACTATTAGCTTTTGATCGAGTCCTCCAGTCATTTGACCGAGTCATCCAGGTCTGCTCTATAAACTTCGTCAATTCCTACCCCCAACATATTTCCTTATAATCCGCTCCTACCTCACTGATAGAACCTTTAAAG
>NW_027107176.1:5481-9138 GCF_000696795.3 Halyomorpha halys
AAAAGAAGATGGTCACGGGACCTTCTAGTTTAAATTAATGTTTGAAGTACCACCAATGGGTGGTTCCTTCCTAAGATTTTCAAGTGTATATGAAACATACAACATATTTACCTATTGTATTATTTTGTACAGTTGTAAATTACAATAAATAAATAATTAAAAAAAAAATAAACTATTAAGTTTAAATTGAACCTATATGTCCTTATCATTGTCTATTTTATACTATAACTGTTTTTATTTCTTTTTGTTTATTTCTAAATAATTTTCTTTTCACTTAAATTTAGATAATTTTTAACGCTACCTAAGTTTACTTTTTTCATATCTTATTATACTGCAGTGTCAAAATATTTTTAGTGGTTTTTGTATCTTTTTAGCCGTGATGAAGCTTTAAAAAGTGTGGAGAAAAGTCAGCCATTAAATAGTTTAATTAGTTAAAACTATTTTGTGTTCGCTTTGACCGCATCTCCTTTATATTTGACAAATTATTAGATTTCAAATTCTAATGATAATATTTTTAAACCTATTTTTTACTCTTATGCTCGTCGTAACGAAAACAAAATGCATATTTTAGGTTATAGGTATAAATGTATGTTCAAAAACAGGCACAGAATCATTTCTGAAGTCTATGTTTTTTGGACTCAAAATATGGAATCCTGTCTAAATCTAGAACTCAAAATTTTTCACGGTCGCAATACTTCTCCTTCCTGTATATTCCATATATAATAAGTAAGTGATAAAAAAGAAATGAAAACAAAGATTCATTTTTATTTTTATTTAAATTTATTAATCGTTTTTATTTATTAATAGCTGGTCAGTATTATATCACATTAGAAACTAAAAATCCACAAGCGGAGATCATAACACTAAATGAAAGGCAATCCTTCCCCGCCGGATTCATCATTAGTAGAGAGGTCCTTTCCAACTCATGACAACGCAGACGGCAAGTAAGCGCCAAACCATTCCCCTGCACACAGCGGATCCCACAACCTTCCTTAAAATGCCCTTCAGGCAAAGAAAGGACGTTTATGTTTATTATGTATTATGTATACATATGGTTTTTGTTTGAAATAATAAAAATTAATAGAAGAGTGAGTTTTTTTTTTTTCGTTGAGGAGACTCAAAATAGTTTAATCGAGCAATATTTACAAAGCCTCGATCTCACAAGAGGAGATCATAACAAAAAAAATGTCCTTCTCGACCGGACTTGACCCACTAAGACACTTTTTTTTTCTTACCTCCTTTATTATAAATAATTATATTAATATATATATATCTAAGTATATACAAACGTAACTGGTGCCCTTCCTTTGTCCTATGGCACTATAAGGAGTTCGACTGAGTCCGCTGAAGCCGGGGGTTAATAACTTAAAACGGGAAGAGAAGACTTTAAAATAGTTTAACCAGTTGCAGGCCTACCTTCTACGTCATAACCCCTGATGAAGACCTGAAACTCAGGTCGAAACGTCGGCATAAAATAAATAAATATGGTTTTGTTTATTTATGTTGTTATTTGCTGTCCACACCCTTCGACAAACTTATCCAATTAAAATAGTTTAATTGAGCAATATCTAAAAAGTACCTAAAATTGTAAAACTGCCTGAAGATTTATTATTTTTATTTTATCATTATATTAAATTGGGATGTTATGTAACTATGGTATTATTTATTTATTTCTATTCTTGTTTTAGTTACTATTTTATTTATTATCCTCCACTAGATATCCATTGCCTTGGATTGTGGCAGATTGTTTTAATTTCCCTCCGTAAGTATCAAACCTTAAAAAAAAAAAATTCTTTAAACTATTTCAGCAAAAAACTCGCACAATTGTTTTCCTAAGAAAAGGTGGCAATATCAAAAACCCTTAGAAACACACAAATGTGTGTCTCTCTTTACCTGTAAGTTAAAAAAATATATATTTCTGTATACGTCACATATACGTCTGTCATAAATTTGTAATGGTTAGTCTATCGTTATATATAGGAGAAATAGAATAATGCAGAAGAACTTCTTCGAGAGACTGTTTGTTATTTCGGAACCGTAGTAACACCACATTATGCCAGGAAAAGTTATGAACCCACATTTCAGGAGAATGAAATTAATTATTTTCGTGTAGCAGACGGAGCAATTTTCCACTTTGCCCTCTCCGGAGAGGGCCATTCGTTATTTCAAAGCTTTGTTATTATTGCTAGTGAAATATACCCAACTGGTCCGCTTGGGAATATAAATGAGGGGTTACTTTCAGATAGAACTGTTCATACCCTGTGGTTACAGCACAGATATAACCGCTCCTAGTACTACAAGAGCCAGGGTGACAAAAAGGCAGTTATTTCACTTCAATTTATGAATTATGTCATGAAAGTATAAATAATTACTAGTCAAAATCGATGAGTCTGTCTAGTATAGATAGGGGAATAAAAAATAGCGGTTATTTTAAAACGTTAAAAAACATTATTAATCCATTAAGAGGTCTATACCACTAAAACTACTAACGACACAAGAAAACATAAGAGAAAATTATTTAAAGAGTAAATTTGCTAAAATATGAGCTATAATAGAACTATTTACGTTCAATAGTTCCCTAGATAAGATTTTTTAACATTGTAACATTTCATAAAAAATCATTGATTAGTACATAAATTTATTTTGAGAATTCTGTATCTCGAACACTATTCGACACACAAATGTCTATTAGTACCCAAATTAAAGCTAGTTTAATGTAATATAAAGTAGTTTATCTAAGAAGATGTTTATCTTCGGAGGGGTAGGTGTTTTTATGATATTTGACGAAATAAATTCACAAAATGTTTCTAGGTGTTCGGACTGACTTTTTAGATTTATGAAAAACAATTTCTGACAAAATAATTGACGTACAGTTGTGTGCTAGCGCTCAAAATAAAGGTAAATTAACTGGCTACAAAGTAGTTTTTATATGTATCTTCGTAGGGGTAGTAGTTTTTATAATATTCGCATATGAATATAAATTTAAAAATTAAATCAAATCTGTACCACTACAACCCTGGAAGGGTCAGGGATTCAGTACTTTGTAAGGAAGAACTGTTACGTGGTCAACGGTTGTGCAAGGAGGTGATTTGATCAGAATGACGCTCGACCGTCAGATTTTTATCTAATTAAGGGTATTCATTTTAATAGGCTGGGTAGACCCCAGAGGTCTCCTGAACCCACAGGTTCACTCAGTTCAGCTGACTCAACGGCTACAGGTAACAGATAATAATTATCTGCCTCAGCCAGATTCAAACCCGAGTCCTTGGAGTTAGTAATCCACTGCCTTACCACTGAGCTACTCACTCCCAGAAAATCAATTTATCACATGAAATTTTTTTCCGAACAACTATAAATCAATTTATTTTGTCGAATATCATAAAAACTACTACTACTACGAAGATAAATGTAATTAACTACTTTATAGCCCATTAAACTAGCTTTGATTCCACAGTTGTCTTCTAGACTTCGTACAGTGAGGATCGCGGTCTCCCTTTGACGATAAACAATAGACCTATTGTTTGCCACATCTCGGCTCAGAACTGTCATCAACAGCTAAGCCTTCTTATTTATTTACTTTTATAATTTCTATTTTCTTTATATACTTGATGCATGTATTACTATTAATAACTAGAATCACCATTTAATTAATCTAAA